>NW_027010032.1:0-36267 GCF_036934945.1 Oncorhynchus masou masou
CTAGATCATAAATGAACAATTGTCCAGACAGAGGCTTGAGTTTGCGAATTGACGGTTTATTAAACCAACTTTACACAGGCTACTGTTTGGGCCGTAGCACACGCCAAAAAGATGACAGATAACCCACAAAGCCAATCGTGACCTTCTCTTGGGAAGCCCAGACGTAAGAGAGAGAGAATAAAGGCTGAACCTGGTCTTAACTTCAAATGCTCCACCCCCTGCCCAACCCCCTCCACGCCACTCCGCCAACCACCAGGATGCCCGGCATCAGAACATTCCAGGCATTCCCGTGATTGGCAGATAGCAGGTTGATTGACATGTCGGACCCCGCGAACACCGGGTACTGGTCAGTACAACACAACCACCTCCTAGCCTAACACATAACACACAGCTGTCTGTGCGGGTCGCTACAATATAATTAGGAATTAGAATACTGGAGTGTATGGACCCTTCTGGTATAAAAGTCCGATATTTTGGTCAGAGAATTGGTCAACCATGGTTTGCCAGTGCTGTGATAAAATTCATTATTTTACACAATATCTTAAGAATTTATCGGCAATGTATGTTTGTTAGCTAGCCAACCACTTTTCACCCAAATTAACTGCCAAAATGCCAACAGTCCATTCAAACAACACAATCAATCCAGCCATACACAATACATATGTTGTAAATATAACAAGTGGTGATATTGTATCATGTAATAACACCAAAGCTTTTCAAGAAAACACAAATGTAGACGTATAATTATAAATACAGTATAAAATACAGTATAACTATAAGACTGTATTTTAGGTTGACAATTATAAAACACAATTCCTGATACCTTGCTTTTATTTTTTTCCTGCATAAATAAATCAAGATTATGCCTTTTTACTGCCATTCATTCCATTAGACTGGGTTTTGTATTTGTCCCTGACCAACATGGCTCCCATTTTTCACCCAACGCTGGAATTTGTAGGGTTTATGACATCATAGACCACGCGGATGTCTACGCTGGTTTTGCTGACTTCATAATGCATCTGCTGCCGCACATAAGATTCATTGACAGACAGGTGTTTGTTGTGCAAAAAAACAGCGGAGCTGGCTATAATAGCACATGCAAGCTACCTATCCCATACGATGCATATTTCACTTGTCCAGATTTTTTTGACGAGTCTAGCTAATATTTTAGATGCTGGGGTGTATACTGTCGTTAACGATGGAGTACATGTCCCGCTAGCCAGCTAACGTTAATAAGGGACGTGCTAAACTAAGCTAAGCTAAGATTGAAATTCCAACTGTCTTTTAACAGCCATCATCGAAGACGTAAATAACATATTTGAACATACTTGGTCAATCACATTAGCATGGACTCAAATGTGCAGAAGAGACGCGAGAACAAGAAATCGCTCCGCGTGAAAGTGATCAGTCTTGGCAATGCCGAGGTGGGCAAGGTGAGTCACCTAGTTAAATGAGATGATTTTATTTCTTAACAACGTCAGATCAATGTAAGAAGACAGGTACCTAGCTAGACGAATAAACTCAACTCTGCCATTTACGATGGAGTTGAACGGTGACTAGTGTGTGTGTGTGTGCGCGTGTAGACTGGAGCTCCTACGTCAGTATTTTATGAAATAAAATAAAACTGATTTACAATAGATACAACACGGAAAATCGTGGTTTAAGGAGACCACGCCGGAGAAGGTTAGGTGCTCTCATTACTCATGATGTAATAATGTCATTTCAATAAAATAAACTGTCGCATTATACTTACCTCACCGGAAACCAGCTGTGCAGACAACCCTATTAAATGGCCCACAGTACTTTGAGATATCAGCTGATGCAAGAAGGGCAATATACATACATTTGATTTGATGTAGCCTATGGCAATATCTCCACCTACTTGGTGGAATCTCCAGGTTTACACAGGCAATAGACAAAGCAAGTTAGATACAAACAGATGTTAGATAGTGACTTTCCATCATTCTTTATTCATTTATTTAACCAGGCAAGTCAGTTAAAGAACATATTCTTATTTACAATGACAGCCTACACCGGCCGACGCTGGGTGAATTGCGCACCGCCCTATGGGACTCCCAATCACTGCCGGTTGTGACGCAGCCTGGAATCAAACCAGGGTGTCTGAAATGACACTTCTAGCACTGAAATGCAGTGCCTTAGACCGCTGTGCCACTCGGGAGCCCACACGGTACTGTGTGGCTCAGTTGGTAGACCGTGGCACTTGCAATGCCAGTGTTCTGGGTTCGATTCCACGGGCCCCATAAGGTGCCATTTGAAATACAGCATTTAATACTGCAAGTCTCTCTGGATAAGAGCATCTGCAAAATAACTAAAAGATGATGTCCCTGTCTAAAGCATGCCAGCCAGCTAGGGTAGCCTATCGCAGAATGCATCAATACCATCACGATCACCCATGCCTACACGGCAATCGCTGCATAGAATGACACATAGTTTCCACGTGCAATGTGCTCCTATATATATATTTGTTACTTTTATACACGTCTACTACTTTTTCCTCATTACAGAGCTGCATCATCAAGCGATACTGTGAGAAGAGGTTTGTGCCCAAGTATCTGGCCACCATAGGGATCGACTATGGGGTCACCAAGTAAGTTGTCCCCTAATGATGACACATGTTGTAGCAGTAAGAGGCATACACTGAGTTTACGAAAACATTATGTAACACCTGCTCTTTCCATGACATAGACTGACCAGGTGAATCCAGGTGAAAGCTATGATCCCTTAGTGATGTCACCTGTTTAAAAAATCCACTTAGATGAAGGGGAGGAGACAGGTGGTTAAAAGGTATTTTCAAACTTTGAGACAATTGAGACATGTGTCATTCAGAAGGTGAATGGCGAAGACAAAATATTTAAGTGCCTTTGAACGGGGGTATGGTAGTAGGTGCCAGAGCGCACTGGTTTGTGTCAAGAACTGCAACGCTGCTGGGTTTTTCACGCTCAACGGTTTCCCCGTGTGTATCAAGAACGGTCCACACCCACCCAAAGGACACCCAGCCAACTTGACACAACTGTGGTGAAGCATTGGAGTCAACATGGGCCAGCATCCCTGTGGAACACCTTGTAGAGTCCATGTCCTGATGAATTGAGGCTGTTCAGCAACTCAGTATTAGGAAGGTGTTCTTAATGTTTTGTAAACTCACGTGTATTTCTATCATCAGCGCAGTTCCATTGCTGTCAGGAGGAGGCAGGCAAACATAACGAACAAGCAACTGTTTATGATTCCACTTGTTCGCTAAGAGGCAGCCGTGTTTAGAACCAGAATATAAGCGTTCTGAGCTTGGATCAACAATAATGCAATAATAGTGTAAATGAAAAATGAACGAAATCCCTGCTCTGCATGAAGTGCCCCTTGTTGTGTACATTTTACCAGAAAGCTTACTAGTTCCCCTTGTTGAGAACCACTGCTGTAGAGACTACTGACGTCTGTGTGACTGATTGGGTGTTTGTTTTTTTCAGAGTCCAGGTGCGAGACAGAGAGATCAAAGTGAACATCTTTGACATGGCAGGACACCCCTTCTTCTATGAGGTCAGTGAGTACCTTATTGATATTCTATGAACTCAGTGAGTACCTTATTGCCTTATTGATATTCTATGAGGTCAGTGAGTACCTTACTACCTTATTGATCTTCTACGAGGTCAGTGAGTACCTTATTGATCTTCTACGAGGTCAGTGAGTACCTTATTGATCTTCTATGAGGTCAGTGAGTACCTTATTGCCTTATTGATATTCTATGAGGTCAGTGAGTACCTTACTACCTTATTGATCTTCTACGAGGTCAGTGAGTACCTTATTGATCTTCTATGAACTCAGTGAGTACCTTATTGCCTTATTGATATTCTATGAGGTCAGTGAGTACCTTACTACCTTATTGATCTTCTACGAGGTCAGTGAGTACCTTACTACCTTATTGATCTTCTACGAGGTCAGTGAGTACCTTACTACCTTATTGATATTCTACGAGGTCAGTGAGTACCTTATTGCCTTATTGATCTTCTATGAGGTCAGTGAGTACCTTACTACCTTATTGATCTTCTACGAGGTCAGTGAGTACCTTACTACCTTATTGATCTTCTACGAGGTCAGTGAGTACCTTACTACCTTATTGATCTTCTATGAACTCAGTGAGTACCTTACTACCTTATTGATCTTCTATGAGGTCAGTGAGTACCTTACTACCTTATTGATATTCTATGAGGTCAGTGAGTACCTTATTGCCTTATTGATCTTCTATGGGGTCAGTGAGTACCTTATTGCCTTATTGAGCTTCTATGAGGTCAGTGAGTACCTTACTACCTTATTGATCTTCTATGAGGTCAGTGAGTACCTTATTGCCTTATTGATCTTCTATGAGGTCAGTGAGTACCTTATTAATCTTCTATGAGGTCAGTGAGTACCTTATTGATCTTCTATGAGGTCAGTGAGTACCTTACTACCTTATTGATCTTCTATGAGGTCTGTGAGTACCTTACAAACCTTATTGATCTTCTATGAGGTCAGTGAGTACCTTATTGATCTTCTATGAGGTCAGTGAGTACCTTACTACCTTATTGATCTTCTATGAGGTCAGTGAGTACCTTATTGATCTTCTATGAAGTCAGTGAGTACCTAATTGATCATCTATGAGGTCAGTGAGTAACTTACTGCCTTACCACCTTACGGGCACCTGAGTGGCGCAGCGGTCTAAGGCACTGGATCTTGGTGTCACTACAGACCCTGGTTCGAATCCAGGCTGTATCACTACTGGCCGTGTGTGGGAGGCCAATAGTGCGGCGCACAATTGCCCCAGCGTTGTCCGAGTTACGGTTTGGCCGGGGTATGCCATCATTGCCCCAGCATCGTCTGGGTTACGGTTTGGCCGGGGTAGGCCGTCATTGTGAATAAGAATTTGTTCTTAACTGACTTGCCTAGTTAAATAAAAATTACATTATATTTATCTGACCTTTTTATTTTATCGGGTTAGATTACAAATCTATGTTTAAAGTAGTGGCACATAAAGTTCAAAAGACATATTTAAAACGTGAATCATGGTCTACCTTCTAACATACTGGAACATACTTTTACACGTCTGACCAGAAAAACATCTTTCATGTCCAGACATGCTGTCTCTGTGTTTACTGTGGATTTGCTGCTGTTTCAATACTGACTGAAAACATGAGATTCACTACTTCACCACTGTGTTTGACTCCATGGTGATTTGTGTAACAACGGCGCCTCTTACTGGTGAAATAATGAATTGCTTCACAGGAACAGCAAGGGTGTATGCATTATGGAAACCGGTTACCGTTTAAGAACCGAACGGAGGCAAACAGAATGAAACGGGAAAGGCTCCTACCTGCATTTGTCAAATAGAAAAGAGAGCGGCAGGTATCCTAGGTAAATGAAAGGTCACCGGTTCGAACCCCAAAGCCGACGAGAAGAAAGAATCTGCCGAGGTGTCCTTATTGTTGCTGTAAGTCGCACTGGATAAGAGCATCTGTTAAATGACTCAAATGTAGATATAATCCCGTTTGGAGAAACTCTGTCGGCAACATTTTGCAACAGAATCCGTACTTAACCCTTAATTACGCAGATTCTGTTGCACAATGTTTAGTCTGTGGCAAAAGGGGAAATAAATAAATATAGGTTGTATTTACAATGGTGTTTATGTCCCACTGTTACCCTTTTAACAGGCAACAGGTCACAAATGTTGTTAGTCTCTCTCTCTGTCTGTCTGTCTGTCTCTCTCTCTCTGTCTGTCTGTCTCTCTGTCTCTCTGTCTGTCTCTGTCTGTTTCTCTGTCTGTTTCTCTGTCTCTCTCTCTCTCTGTCTGTCTCTCTCTGTCTGTCTCTCTGTCTGTTTCTCTGTCTCTCTCTCTCTGTCTGTCTCTCTCTCTGTCTGTCTGTCTCTGTCCGTCTGTCTGTCTGTCTGTCTGTCTCTCTGTCTGTCTCTGTCTGTCTCTCTCTGTGTCTCTCTGTGTCTCTGTCTCTCTCTCTGTCTGTCTCTCTCTGTGTCTCTCTGTCTGTCTGTCTGTCTGTCTCTCTGTCTGTCTCTCTCTCTGTCTGCCTCTCTGTCTCTGTGTCTCTCTCTGTCTCTCTCTCTCTCTCTCTCTCTCTCTCTCTCTCTCTCTCTCTCTCTCTCTTTTTGTCTCTGCAGGTTCGTAATGAGTTCTATAAGGACAGCCAGGGGGTGGTGTTGGTGTATGATGTAGGTCTGAGGGAGAGTTTCGATGCGTTGGACAGCTGGCTGGGGGAGATGAAACAGGAGATGGGCTCCATGGTTAACATGGAGAGCATCGTCTTCGTTGTGTGTGCCAACAAGGTGTGTGTGTGTGTGCCAACAAGGTGTGTGTGTGTGTGTTTTTCAAGTTTAATGTCACATGCAGGAGTACAGTGAAATGCCTTTCTTGCATACTCAAAACCCAACAATGCAATAATCAATAACAAGGTTCATTGGACTTAATACCGTGTGCATGTGTCTGTGTGTGTGTGCGTGTGTCTGTGTGTGTGTGCGTGTGTTTGTGTGTGTGTGTGTCCGCCAGGTGGATCTGATTAAGCGTCGTGTAGTCGATGAGGGAGTGGGCAGGCTGTGGGCGGAGTCTAGAGGGTTCCACTACTTTGAGACGTCAGCACAGAGCGGTGAGGGCATCAGTGAGATGTTTCAGGTATGTACACACACACACACACACACACACACACACACACACACACACACACACACACACACACACACACACACACACACACAGCTGGTTACCTCATTGATGGATGGATAACGAATCACCGATACGCATCTTTTTCCCTATTCAAATGTTTAAGATAAAAGTGCATCGGTCTGCGGACCCATAACCCATCTAAATGTAGCATCGGTCAGAAAAACCTATTCCAACGTTACGAATCTCCGTTAATTTGACATTCTTTATACCTTCCTCTCATCAACTGATGCGTTGAGAGCTCTCCGTCAGCCCTCTCTCCGTCAGCCCTCTCTCCGTCAGCCCTCTCTCCATCAGCCCTCTCCGTCAGCCCTCTCTCCGTCAGCCCTCTCGCCGTCAGCCCTCTCTCCTTCAGCCCTCTCTCCTTCAGCCCTCTCTCCATCAGCCCTCTCTCCATCAGCCCTCTCTCCTTCAGCCCTCTCTCCTTCAGCCCTCTCTCCATCAGCCCTCTCTCCGTCAGCCCTCTCTCCTTCAGCCCTCTCTCCATCAGCCCTCTCTCCGTCAGCCCTGTCTCCTTCAGCCCTCTCTCCTTCAGCCCTATCTCTGTCAGCCCTCTCTCCTTCAGCCCTCTCTCCTTCAGCCCTCTCTCCGTCAGCCCTCTCTCCTTCAGCCCTCCTCCTTCAGCCCTCTCTCCTTCAGCCCTGTCTCCTTCAGCCCTGTCTCCTTCAGCCCTGTCTCCTTCAGCCCTGTCTCCTTCAGCCCTCTCTCCTTCAGCCCTCTCTCCTTCAGCCCTGTCTCCTTCAGCCCTCTCTCCGTCAGCCCTCTCTCCTTCAGCCCTCTCTCCTTCAGCACTCTCTCCTTCAGCCCCTCTCCTTCAGCCCTCTCTCCTTCAGCCCTCTCTCCTTCAGCACTCTCTCCTTCAGCCCTCTCTCCTTCAGCCCTCTCTCCTTCAGCCCTCTCTCCTTCAGCCCTCTCTCCTTCAGCCCCTCTCTCCTTCAGCACTCTCTCCGTCAGCCCTCTCTCCGTCAGCCCTCTCTCCTTCAGCCCTGTCTCCTTCAGCCCTGTCTCCTTCAGCCCTGTCTCCTTCAGCCCTCTCTCCTTCAGCACTCTCTCCTTCAGCCCTGTCTCCTTCAGCCCTGTCTCCTTCAGCCCTGTCTCCTTCAGCCCTCTCTCCTTCAGCACTCTCTCCTTCAGCCCTCTCTCCTTCAGCCCTCTCTCCGTCAGCACTCTCTCCTTCAGCCCTCTCTCCGTCAGCCCTCTCTCCTTCAGCACTCTCTCCTTCAGTGTCGACCTGCATGTAACTGTGTTGACAGTCATTGATCGACAAGTCATTTTGCATGCTGAACAACCCCAGTAATATCAGTAGCCTGGTCAAACTGAGCACTGTGCCCAGCTTTGTGTGCCAGACAGCCTGATCTTGCACATCTGTGGCACCTTCGGCATTCAGATGCTAAAATGGCTTCATTAGTTGAGTGACAACCTATGTCATTTTCTAGGTTATTGTTATCTATGCACTGTTGAAAATGTGTGTTTTTACCGGGAATACACGTTGGCTGCTGAATGGAGCAATATACTGTTTTATACAATATATTGGGGTGGTAGATGTCTCCTTTATGTCTCTAACCTGTAGTGGTGGTGGGGTGGTAGATGTCTCCTTTATGTCTCTAATCTGATAGTGGTAGTGGGGTGGTAGATGTCTTCTTTATGTCTCTAACCTGATAGTGGTGGTGGGGTGGTAGATGTCTCCTTTATGGCTCTAATCTGATAGTGGTAGTGGGGTGGTAGATGTCTCCTTTATGGCTCTAATCTGATAGTGGTAGTGTGGTGGTAGATGTCTCCTTTATGGCTCTAATCTGATAGTGGTAGTGGGGTTGTAGATGTCTCCTTTATGTCTCTAATCTGATAGTGGTAGTGGGGTGGTAGATTTCTCCTTTATGGCTCTAATCTGATAGTGATGGTGTGGTGGTAGATGCCTCCTTTATGGCTCTAATCTGATAGTGGTAGTGTGGTGGTAGATTTCTCTTTATGGCTCTAATCTGACAGTGGTAGTGGGGTGGTAGATGTCTCCTTTATGTCTCTAATCTGATAGTGGTAGTGGGGTTGTAGATGTCTCCTTTATGGCTCTAATCTGATAGTGGTAGTGGGGTGGTTGATGACTCCTTTATGGCTCTAATCTCATAATGGTAGATGTCTCCTTTATGGCTCTAATCTGATAGTGGTAGTGGGGTGGTAGATGTCTCCTTTATGGCTCTAATCTGATAGTGGTAGTGGGGTGGTTGATGACTCCTTTATGGCTCTAATCTGATAGTGGTGGTGGGGTGGTAGATGTCTAGATTCCTTTATGTCTCTAATCTGATAGTGGTGGTGTGGTGGTAGATGTCTCCTTTATGGCTCTAATCTGATAGTGGTAGTGGGGTGTGTCGTGGAAATTTCCTCTATTTACCAAATCATGAGAGCAAACCACACACAAGTCAGAGTTAGTTATCACAAAGTCCATCTTTAATTATATGAGCTCTATCACAACCCTGTGACTCTCAGATCAATTCAGTGTCTATCGATGAATTCTCTGAGAGTCCCTTACACATTTCAACTGAGATTCTTTATAGCAAAGACACACATAGCCAGACAGCATAGGCATAATTTATCGTTCAGCTTTGTCTCCTAAACTATGTTATTTTCTCAAACTCAGAACCATAAGCCAATCCTCCATATCAACAGTCTTATATCAAATCCATCTTGACAAGATCACAGAGACACACTGACTGGCACACAGACATTGTGGAGCCAAGAGATACACGCTTGACCTCTCCCCTCTCTCCGGCCCAAGCAACTTAGTCTTGACAGAGAACAGATACTGCAACCCCGCCACAGTATTATACAACAATAACATTCTGATGAGGAGTAACTTACAAACATATGATGAATATAAAACATCTTGCCAACTAATTCTGATTATTCCCCAACAGGTGGTAGATGTCTAGTCTCCCTTATGGCTCTAATCTGATAGTGGTAGTGGGGTGGTAGATGTCTCCTTTATGTCTCTAATCTGATAGTGGTAGTGGGGTGGTAGATGTCTCCTTTATGTCTCTAATCTGTAGTGGTAGTGGGGTGGTAGATGTCTAGTCTCCTCTATGTCTCTAATCTGATAGTGGTAGTGGGGTGGTAGATGTCTCCTTCATGGCTCTAATCTGATAGTGGTAGTGGGGTGGTAGATGTCTTCTTTATGTCTCTAACCTGTAGTGGTAGTGGGGTGGTAGATGTCTCCTTTATGTCTCTAACCTGTAGTGGTTGTGGGGTGGTAGATGTCTTCTTTATGTCTCTAACCTGTAGTGGTAGTGGGGTGGTAGATGTCTCCTTTATGTCTCTAACCTGTAGTGGTTGTGGGGTGGTAGAAGACTCCTTCATGGCTCTAATCTGATAGTGGTAGTGGGGTGGTAGATGTCCCCTTTATGTCTCTAATCTGATAGTGGTAGTGGGGTGGTAGATGTCTCCTTTATGGCTCTAATCTGATAGTGGTGGTGTGGTGGTAGATGTCTAGGCTCCTTTATGGCTCTAATCTGATAGTGGTGGTGGGGTGGTAGATGTCTAGGCTCCTTTATGGCTCTAATCTGATAGTGGTAGTGGGGTGGTAGATGTCTAGTCTCCTTTATGGCTCTAATCTGATAGTGGTAGTGGGGTGGTAGATGTCTAGGCTCCTTTATGGCTCTAATCTGATAGTGGTGGTGGGGTGGTAGATGTCTAGTCTCCTTTATGGCTCTAATCTGATAGTGGTAGTGTGGTGGTAGATGTCTCCTTTATGTCTCTAATCTGATAGTGGTAGTGGGGTGGTAGATGTCTCCTTTATGTCTCTAATCTGTAGTGGTAGTGGGGTGGTAGATGTCTAGTCTCCTCTATGTCTCTAATCTGATAGTGGTAGTGGGGTGGTAGATGTCTCCTTCATGGCTCTAATCTGATAGTGGTAGTGGGGTGGTAGATGTCTCCTTTATGGCTCTAATCTGATAGTGGTAGTGGGGTGGTAGATGTCTCCTTTATGGCTCTAATCTGATAGTGGTAGTGGGGTGGTAGATGGCTCCTTTATGTCTCTAATCTGATAGTGGTAGTGTGGTGGTTGATGACTCCTTTATGGCTCTAATCTGATAGTGGTAGTGGGGTGGTTGATGTCTCCTTTATGTCTCTAATCTGATAGTGGTGGTGTGGTGGTAGATGTCTAGTCTCCTTTATGGCTCTAATCTGATAGTGGTAGTGGGGTGGTTGATGACTCCTTTATGTCTCTAATCTGATAGTGGTAGTGGGGTGGTTGAATACTCCTTTATGGCTCTAACCTGTAGGGGTAGTGGGGTGGTAGATGTCTCCTTTATGTCTCTAATCTGATAGTGGTAGTGTGGTGGTAGATGTCTCCTTTATGGCTCTAATCTGATAGTGGTAGTGGGGTGGTAGATGTCTAGTCTCCTTTATGGCTCTAATCTGATAGTGGTAGTGGGGTGGTAGATGTCTCCTTTATGGCTCTAATCTGATAGTGGTGGTGTGGTGGTAGATGTCTAGTCTCCTCTATGGCTCTAATCTGATAGTGGTAGTGGGGTGGTAGATGTCTAGTCTCCTTTATGTCTCTAATCTGATAGTGGTAATGGGGTGGTAGATGTCTCCTTTATGGCTCTAATCTGATGGTGGTAGATGTCTAGTCTCCTTTATGGCTCAGATCAGGGAACTACATAGTACATACATAGACATCATTCACACATACAGAGAGGCCCAACACAGAGAGGCCCAACACAGAGAGGCCCAACACAGAGAGGCCCAACACAGAGAGGCCCAGCTCATAAGATCCATGAAATTCAGATTTTGATTTAGAATGGAAAATGTTTTTGCATCAAATGTTAGTGCATCAAATCGTATCGCATCCCATTGATTTGTTCTCTAATCAAACCGAATAATTTCAAACTAAAACGTATCGTTCCTGTATCCATTTTGTATCGTTCCTGTATCCATTTATTTAGATACATATCAAATCATCTTGATAGGGAAAGATGCACATCAATTATGATAGATAGATGATAGATACTGTAGGTAGATGATAGATACTGTAGGTAGATGATAGATACTGTAGGTAGATGATAGATACTGTAGGTATATGATAGATACTGTAGGTAGATGATAGATGATAGATACTGTAGGTAGATGATAGATACTGTAGGTAGATGATAGATGATAGATACTGTAGGTAGATGATAGATACTGTAGATAGATGATAGATGATAGATACTGTAGGTAGATGATAGATACTGTAGGTAGATGATAGATACTGTAGGTAGATGATAGATACTGTAGGTAGATGATAGATGATAGATACTGTAGGTAGATGATAGATACTGTAGGTAGATGATAGATACTGTAGGTAGATGATAGATGATAGATACTGTAGGTAGATGATAGATACTGTAGGTAGATGATAGATACTGTAGGTAGATGATAGATGATAGATACTGTAGGTAGATGATAGATACTGTAGGTAGATGATAGATGATAGATACTGTAGGTAGATGATAGATGATAGATACTGTAGGTAGATGATAGATACTGTAGGTAGATATTAGATGATAGATACTGTAGGTAGATGATAGATACTGTAGGTAGATGATAGATGATAGATACTGTAGGTAGATGATAGATGATAGATACTGTAGGTAGATGATAGATACTGTAGGTAGATATTAGATGATAGATACTGTAGGTATATGATAGATACTGTAGGTAGATATTAGATGATAGATACTGTAGGTATATGATAGATACTGTAGGTAGATATTAGATGATAGATACTGTAGGTATATGATAGATGATAGATACTGTAGGTCGATGATAGATAGATACCTTAGGTAGATGATAGATGATAGATACTGTAGATAGATGATAGATACTGTAGATAGATGTTAGATACTGTAGATAGATGATAGATACTGTAGGTCGATGATAGATACTGTAGGTCGATGATAGATAGATACCTTAGGTAGATGATAGATGATAGATACTGTAGGTCGATGATAGATACTGTAGATAGATGATAGATACTGTAGGTCGATGATAGATACTGTAGGTCGATGATAGATACTGTAGATAGATGATAGATACTGTAGGTCGATGATAGATACTGTAGGTCGATGATAGATACTGTAGGTCGATGATAGATACTGTAGGTCGATGATAGATACTGTAGATAGATGATAGATACTGTAGGTCGATGATAGATACTGTAGATAGATGATAGATACTGTAGATAGATGATAGATACTGTAGATAGATGATAGATGATAGATACTGTAGGTTGATGATAGATACTGTAGGTAGATGATAGATACTGTAGGTAGATGATAGATACTGTAGATAGATGATAGATACTGTAGATAGATGATAGATACTGTAGATAGATGATAGATACTGTAGGTCGATGATAGATACTGTAGGTAGATGATAGATACTGTAGGTCGATGATAGATACTGTAGGTAGATGATAGATGATAGATACTGTAGGTAGATGATAGATACTGTAGGTAGATGATAGATACTGTAGGTAGATGATAGATACTGTAGGTAGATGATAGATGATAGATACTGTAGGTAGATGATAGATGATAGATACTGTAGGTCGATGATAGATACTGTAGGTCGATGATAGATAGATACCTTAGGTAGATGATAGATGATAGATACTGTAGGTCGATGATAGATACTGTAGATAGATGATAGATACTGTAGGTCGATGATAGATACTGTAGGTCGATGATAGATACTGTAGATAGATGATAGATACTGTAGGTCGATGATAGATACTGTAGGTCGATGATAGATACTGTAGGTCGATGATAGATACTGTAGGTCGATGATAGATACTGTAGATAGATGATAGATACTGTAGGTCGATGATAGATACTGTAGATAGATGATAGATACTGTAGATAGATGATAGATACTGTAGATAGATGATAGATGATAGATACTGTAGGTTGATGATAGATACTGTAGGTAGATGATAGATACTGTAGGTAGATGATAGATACTGTAGGTCGATGATAGATACTGTAGATAGATGATAGATACTGTAGATAGATGTTAGATACTGTAGATAGATGATAGATACTGTAGATAGATGATAGATACTGTAGATAGATGATAGATACTGTAGATAGATGATAGATACTGTAGGTCGAGGATAGATACTGTAGGTAGATGATAGATACTGTAGGTCGATGATAGATACTGTAGGTAGATGATAGATGATAGATACTGTAGGTAGATGATAGATGATAGATACTGTAGGTAGATGATAGATACTGTAGGTAGATGATAGATGCTGTAGGTCGATGATAGATACTGTAGGTAGATGATAGATGATAGATACTGTAGGTAGATGATAGATACTGTAGGTAGATGATAGATGATAGATACTGTAGGTCGATGATAGATACTGTAGGTAGATGATAGATGATAGATACTGTAGATAGATGATAGATACTGTAGGTAGATGGTAGATGATAGATACTGTAGGTAGATGATAGATACTGTAGATAGATGATAGATGATATATACTGTAGGTAGATGATAGATACTGTAGGTAGATGATAGATACTGTAGGTAGATGATAGATACTGTAGATAGATGATAGATGATATATACTGTAGGTAGATGATATATACTGTAGGTAGATGATAGATACTGTAGGTAGATGATAGATACCTTAGGTAGATGATAGATGATAGATACTGTAGGTAGATGATAGATGATAGATACTGTAGGTAGATGATAGATACTGTAGGTAGATGATAGATACTGTAGATAGATGATAGATGATATATACTGTAGGTAGATGATAGATGATAGATACTGTAGGTAGATGATAGATGATAGATACTGTAGATAGATGATAGATACTGTAGGTAGATGGTAGATGATAGATACTGTAGGTAGATGATAGATACTGTAGATAGATGATAGATGATATATACTGTAGGTAGATGATAGATACTGTAGGTAGATGATAGATACTGTAGGTAGATGATAGATACTGTAGATAGATGATAGATGATATATACTGTAGGTAGATGATATATACTGTAGGTAGATGATAGATACCTTAGGTAGATGATAGATGATAGATACTGTAGGTAGATGATAGATGATAGATACTGTAGGTAGATGATAGATACTGTAGGTAGATGATAGATACTGTAGGTAGATGATAGATACTGTAGATATATGATAGATACTGTAGGTAGATGATAGATTCTGTAGGTAGATGATAGATACTGTAGGTAGATGATAGATGATAGATACTGTAGGTAGATGATAGATACTGTAGGTAGATGATAGATGATAGATACTGTAGGTAGATGATAGATACTGTAGGTCGATGATAGATAGATACCTTAGGTAGATGATAGATGATAGATACTGTAGATAGATGATAGATACTGTAGATAGATGATAGATACTGTAGGTCGATGATAGATACTGTAGGTCGATGATAGATACTGTAGATAGATGATAGATACTGTAGGTCGATGATAGATACTGTAGATAGATGATAGATACTGTAGGTCGATGATAGATACTGTAGGTCGATGATAGATACTGTAGGTCGATGATAGATACTGTAGATAGATGATAGATACTGTAGGTCGATGATAGATACTGTAGGTAGATGATAGATACTGTAGGTCGATGATAGATACTGTAGGTCGATGATAGATACTGTAGATAGATGATAGATACTGTAGGTCGATGATAGATACTGTAGATAGATGATAGATACTGTAGGTCGATGATAGATACTGTAGGTCGATGATAGATATTGTAGATAGATGATAGATACTGTAGGTCGATGATAGATACTGTAGATAGATGATAGATACTGTAGGACGATGATAGATACTGTAGGTCGATGATAGATACTGTAGGTCGATGATAGATACTGTAGATAGATGATAGATACTGTAGGTCGATGATAGATACTGTAGATAGATGATAGATACTGTAGATAGATGATAGATACTGTAGATAGATGATAGATGATAGATACTGTAGGTTGATGATAGATACTGTAGGTAGATGATAGATACTGTAGGTAGATGATAGATACTGTAGGTCGATGATAGATACTGTAGATAGATGATAGATACTGTAGATAGATGTTAGATACTGTAGATAGATGATAGATACTGTAGATAGATGATAGATGATAGATACTGTAGATAGATGTTAGATACTGTAGATAGATGATAGATACTGTAGGTCGATGATAGATACTGTAGGTAGATGATAGATACTGTAGATAGATGATAGATACTGTAGGTTGATGATAGATACTGTAGATAGATGATAGATACTGTAGATAGATGATAGATACTGTAGATAGATGATAGATACTGTAGATAGATGATAGATACTGTAGGTCGATGATAGATACTGTAGGTAGATGATAGATACTGTAGGTAGATGATAGATGATAGATACTGTAGGTAGATGATAGATACTGTAGGTAGATGATAGATACTGTAGGTCGATGATAGATACTGTAGGTAGATGATAGATGATAGATACTGTAGGTAGATGATAGATACTGTAGGTAGATGATAGATGATAGATACTGTAGGTCGATGATAGATACTGTAGGTAGATGATAGATGATAGATACTGTAGATAGATGATAGATACTGTAGGTAGATGGTAGATGATAGATACTGTAGGTAGATGATAGATACTGTAGATAGATGATAGATGATATATACTGTAGGTAGATGATAGATACATTAGGTAGATGATAGATACTGTAGGTAGATGATAGATACTGTAGGTAGATGATAGATACTGTAGATAGATGATAGATGATATATACTGTAGGTAGATGATATATACTGTAGGTAGATGATAGATACTGTAGGTAGATGATAGATACCTTAGGTAGATGATAGATGATAGATACTGTAGGTAGATGATAGATGATAGATACTGTAGGTAGATGATAGATACTGTAGGTAGATGATAGATACTGTAGATAGATGATAGATGATATATACTGTAGGTAGATGATAGATGATAGATACTGTAGGTAGATGATAGATGATAGATACTGTAGATAGATGATAGATACTGTAGGTAGATGGTAGATGATAGATACTGTAGGTAGATGATAGATACTGTAGATAGATGATAGATGATATATACTGTAGGTAGATGATAGATACTGTAGGTAGATGATAGATACTGTAGGTAGATGATAGATACTGTAGGTAGATGATAGATACTGTAGGTAGATGATAGATACTGTAGATAGATGATAGATGATATATACTGTAGGTAGATGATATATACTGTAGGTAGATGATAGATACCTTAGGTAGATGATAGATACTGTAGGTAGATGATAGATGATAGATACTGTAGGTAGATGATAGATACTGTAGGTAGATGATAGATACTGTAGGTAGATGATAGATTCTGTAGGTAGATGATAGATGATAGATACTGTAGGTAGATGATAGATACTGTAGGTAGATGATAGATACTGTAGGTAGATGATAGATGATAGATACTGTAGGTAGATGATAGATAGTGTAGGTCGATGATAGATGATAGATACTGTAGGTAGATGATAGATAGTGTAGGTCGATGATAGATGATAGATACTGTAGGTAGATGATAGATACTGTAGGTAGATGATAGATACTGTAGATAGATGATAGATGATATATACTGTAGGTAGATGATATATACTGTAGGTAGATGATAGATACTGTAGGTAGATGATAGATACCTTAGGTAGATGATAGATGATAGATACTGTAGGTAGATGATAGATGATAGATACTGTAGGTAGATGATAGATACTGTAGGTAGATGATAGATACTGTAGGTAGATGATAGATACTGTAGATAGATGATAGATGATATATACTGTAGGTAGATGATATATACTGTAGGTAGATGATAGATACTGTAGGTAGATGATAGATACCTTAGGTAGATGATAGATGATAGATACTGTAGGTAGATGATAGATGATAGATACTGTAGGTAGATGATAGATACTGTAGGTAGATGATAGATACTGTAGATAGATGATAGATACTGTAGGTAGATGATAGATACTGTAGATAGATGATAGATACTGTAGATAGATGATAGATACTGTAGGTAGATGATAGATACTGTAGGTAGATGATAGATTCTGTAGGTAGATGATAGATACTGTAGGTAGATGATAGATGATAGATACTGTAGGTAGATGATATATACTGTAGGTAGATGATAGATGATAGATACTGTAGGTAGATGATAGATACTGTAGGTAGATGATAGATACTGTAGGTAGATGATAGATGATAGATACTGTAGGTAGATGATAGATAGTGTAGGTCGATGATAGATGATAGATACTGTAGGTAGATGATAGATAGTGTAGGTCGATGATAGATGATAGATACTGTAGGTAGATGATAGATACTGTAGATTGATACAGTTGAAGTCGGATGTTTACATACACCTTAGCCAAATACATTTAAACTCAGTTTTTCACAATTCCTAACATATAATCCTGGTACAAATTCCCTGTTTATGGTCAGTTAGGATCACCACTTCATTTTAAGAATGTGAAATGTCAGAATAATAGTAGAGATAATTATTTATTTCAGCATTATTTCTTTCATGACATTCCCAGTGGGTCAGAAGTTTATATACACTCAATTAGTATTTAGTAGCATTGCCTTTAAATTGTTTAACTTGGGTCAAATGTTTCGGGAAGCCTTCCACAAGCTTCCCACAATAAATTGGGTGAATTTTGGCCCATTCCCCCTGACAGAGCTGGTATAACTGAGTCAGGTTTGTAGGCCTCCTTGCTCGAACACGCTTTTTAAGTTCTGCCCACAAATTGTCTATAGGATTGAGGTTAGGGCTTTGTGATGGCCACTCCAATACCTTGACTTTGTTGTCCTTAAGCCATTTTGCCACAACTTTGGAAGTATGCTTGGGGTCATTATCCATTAGGAAGACCCATTTGCGACCACCAGTCCCTCCTGCAGCAAAGCACTTCCACAACATGATGCTGCCACCCCCGTGCTTTACGGTTGAGATGGTGTTCTTCGGCTTGCAAGCCTCCCTCTTTTTCCTCCAAACATAACGACGGTCATTATGGCCAAACAGTTCTATTTTTGTTTCATCAGACCAGAGGACATTTCTCCAAAAAGTACGATCTTTGTCCCCATGTGCAGTTGCAAACCATAGTCTGGCTTTTTCATGACAGTTTTGGAGCAGTGGCTTCTTCCTTGCTGAGCATCCTTTCAGGTTATGTTGATATAGGACTTGTTTTACTGTGAATATAGATACTTTTGTACCTGTTTCCTCCAGCATCCAGCCATAAAGGAGACTAGACATCTACCACCCACTACCACTATCAGATTAGAGCCATAAAGCAGCCATCTACCACTTCACTATCAGATTAGAGCCAAAAAGGAGATATCTACCACCCCACTACCACTATCAGATTAGAGACATAAAGGAGACTAGACATCTACCACCCACTACCACTATCAGATTAGAGCCATAAAGGAGAAATCTACCACCCCACTACCACTATCAGATTAGAGCCAAAAAGGAGATATCTACCAATATCAGATTAGAGCCATAAAGGAGAAATCTACCACCCCACAACCACTATCAGATTAGAGCCATAAAGGAGACTAGACATCTACCACCCCACTACCACTATCAGATTAGAGACATAAAGGAGACATCTACCACCACACCACCACTATCAGATTAGAGCCATAAAGGAGACTAGACATCTACCACTATCAGATTAGAGACATAAAGGAGACTAGACATCTACCACCCCACTACCACTATCAGATTAGAGCCATAAAGGAGACTAGACATCTACCACTATCAGATTAGAGCCATAAAGGAGACTAGACATCTACCACTATCAGATTAGAGCCATAAAGGAGACTAGACATCTACCACCCCACTACCACTATCAGATTAGAGCAATAGAGGAGACTAGACATCTACCACCCCACTACCACTATCAGATTAGAGCCATAAAGGAGACTAGACATCTACCACTATCAGATTAGAGCAATAGAGGAGACTAGACATCTACCACCCCACTACCACTATCAGATTAGAGACATAAAGGAGACATCTACCACCACACCACCACTATCAGATTAGAGCCATAAAGGAGACTAGACATCTACCACCCCACTACCACTATCAGATTAGAGACATAAAGGAGACATCTACCACCACACTATCACTATCAGATTAGAGCCATAAAGGAGACATCTACCACCCCACTACCACTATCAGATTAGAGACATAAAGGAGACATCTACCACTATAAGTGAAATAATCTTTCTGTAAACAATTGTTGGAAAAATTACGTGTCATGCACAAAGTAGATGTCCTCACCGACTTACCAAAACCTATAGTTTGGTAACAAGACATTTGTGAAGTGAAAAACAAGTTTTAATGACTCCAACCTAAGTGTATGTAAACTAGTGTTAATGACTCCAACCTAAGTGTATGTAAACTAGTGTTAATGACTCCAACCTAAGTGTATGTAAACTAGTGTTAATGACTCCAACCTAAGTGTATGTAAACTAGTGTTAATGACTCCAACCTAAGTGTATGTAAACTAGTGTTAATGACTCCAACCTAAGTGTATGTAAACTAGTGTTAATGACTCCAACCTAAGTGTATGTAAACTAGTGTTAATGACTCCAACCTAAGTGTATGTAAACTTCTGACTTCAACTGTATACAGATACTGTAGATAGATAGATTGTAGTGATCTTTGTGTGTGTGTGTGTGTGTGTGTGTGTGTGTGTGTGTGTGTGTGTGTGTGTGTGTGTGTGTGTGTGTGTGTGTGTGTGTTCTCCAGGCGTTTTTCTCCTCGATAACGGACATGTGTGAGAACGGCGGGAAGCGCCCGGTTGCGGAGGTCACTGTCGGCTTCACCAAGGAGCAGGCCGACACCATCCGACGCATACGCAACAGCAAGGACTCCTGGGATATGCTGGGGGTGAAACCTGGAGCCACACGGTAAGAACAGGGGTCACCAGGGTGTCTCACGTCAGTCCATGGAGGGCCGAGTCTCTGCTGGTTTTGGTTATTTCCTTTACATTTGTGGCCAATTGTGACCTAGACAACCAGGTGAGGGGAGTTCACAACTAACCAATTAAGACCCAGACAACCAGGTGAGGAGAAATCCTAACTAACCAATTGTGACCTAGACAACCAGGTGAGGGGAGTTCCTAACTAACCAATTGTGACCTAGACAACCAGATGAGGGGAGTTCACAACTAACCAATTAAGACCCAGACAACCAGGTGAGGAGAAATCCTAACTAACCAATTGTGACCTAGACAACCAGGTGAGGGGAGTTCCTAACTAACCAATTAAGACCCAGACAACCAGGTGAGGGGAGTTCCTAACTAACCAATTAAGACCCAGACAACCAGGTGAGGGGAGTTCACAACTAACCAATTAAGACTCAGACAACCAGGTGAGGGGAGTTCCTAACTAACCAATTAAGACCCAGACAACCAGGTGAGGGGAGTTCACAACTAACCAATTAAGACCCAGACAACCAGGTGAGGAGAAATCCTAACTAACCAATTGTGACCTAGACAACCAGATGAGGGGAGTTCCTAACTAACCAATTAAGACCCAGGCAACCAGGTGAGGGGAGTTCCTAACTAACCAATTAAGACCCAGACAACCAGGTGAGGTGAGTTCCTAACTAACCAATTAAGACCTAGACAACCAGGTAAGGGGAGTTCCTAACTAACCAATTAAGACCCAGACAACCAGGTGAGGGGAGTTCCTAACTAACCAATTAAGACCTAGACAACCAGGTGAGGGGAGTTCCTAACTAACCAATTAAGACCTAGACAACCAGGTAATTGATCAGTCAAGGGAGGAGTGAGTACCTGCAGACACTCAGCCCTCCGAGGAAGGAGTTTGACCCCTGTGCCCTAGACACTTGCAATGAGTTTGACCCCTGTGCCCTAGACACTTGGAATGAGTTTGACCCCTGTGCCCTAGACACTTGGAATGAGTTTGACCCCTGTGCCCTAGACACTTGGAATGAGTTTGACCCCTGTGCCCTAGACACTTGGAATGAGTTTGACCCTGTGCCCTAGACACTTGGAATGAGTTTGACCCCTGTGCCCTAGACACTTGCAATGAGTTTGACCCCTGTGCCCTTGACACTTGGAATGAGTTTGACCCCTGTGCCCTAGACACTTGGAATGAGTTTGACCCCTGTGCCCTAGACACTTGGAATGAGTTTGACCCCTGTGCCCTAGACACTTGGAATGAGTTTGACCCTGTGCCCTAGACACTTGGAATGAGTTTGACCCCTGTGCCCTTGACACTTGGAATGAGTTTGACCCTGTGCCCTTGACACTTGGAATGAGTTTGACCCCTGTGCCCTTGACACTTGGATTGAGTTTGACCCCTGTGCCCTAGACACTTGGAATGAGTTTGACCCCTGTGCCCTAGACACTTGGAATGAGTTTGACCCCTGTGCCCTAGACACTTGGAATGAGTTTGACCCTGTGCCCTAGACACTTGGAATGAGTTTGACCCCTGTGCCCTAGACACTTGGAATGAGTTTGACCCCTGTGCCCTAGACACTTGGAATGAGTTTGACCCCTGTGCCCTAGACACTTGGAATGAGTTTGACCCCTGTGCCCTAGACACTTGGAATAGTTCCACATTAACCTCTGATCAACTGGGTTGTATTACCGCAATGACCTGTTCAATCACACAGAATGACACAATGACCTGTCCAATCACTCAGAATGACACAATGACCTGTCCAATCACTCAGAATGACCCAATGACCTGTCCAATCACTCAGAATGACCCAATGACCTGTCCAATCACTCAGAATGACACAATGACCTGTCCAATCACTCAGAATGACACAATGACCTGTCCAATCACTCAGAATGACACAATGACCTGTCCAATCACTCAGAATGACACAATGACTTGTCCAATCACTCAGAATGACACAATGACCTGTCCAATCACTCAGAATGACCCAATGACCTGTCCAATCACTCAGAATGACACAATGACTTGTCCAATCACTCAGAATGACACAATGACTTGTCCAATCACTCAAAAGGACACACATGTTTTGTCCAATCACTCAGAATGATCAAATGACCTGTCCAATCACACAGAATGACACAATGACTTGTCCAATCACTCTTAGTCAAGTGTCTAGGGGCTAGAGGTTGTCATGACAACAGGGCCGCCGTCAGGGGGTAAGAAGATCAGGAGGAGGACAGATCATCTCTTCTTAACCCCTTCCTGTCTATTACTGCAATTTAGACCCTGTCATCATGTTATCATGCAGTCCCACTCCAACAGCACCCCTGTCGTCATGTTATCATGCAGTCCCACTCCAACAGCACCCCTGTCGTCATGTTATCATGCAGTCCCACTCCAACAGCACCCCTGTCGTCATGTTATCATGCAGTCCCACTCCAACAGCACCCTGTCGTCATGTTATCATGCAGTCCCACTCCAACAGCACCCCTGTCGTCATGTTATCATGCAGTCCCACTCCAACAGCACCCCTGTCGTCATGTTATCATGCAGTCCCACTCCAACAGCACCCCTGTCGTCATGTTATCATGCAGTCCCACTCCAACAGCACCCCTGTCGTCATGTTATCATGCAGTCCCACTCCAACAGCACCCCTGTTGTCATGTTATCATGCAGTCCCACTCCAACAGCACCCCTGTCGTCATGTTATCATGCAGTCCCACTCCAACAGCACCCCTGTTGTCATGTTATCATGCAGTCCCACTCCAACAGCACCCTGTCGTCATGTTATCATGCAGTCCCACTCCAACAGCACCCCTGTTGTCATGTTATCATGCAGTCCCACTCCAACAGCACCCTGTTGTCATGTTATCATGCAGTCCCACTCCAACAGCACCCCTGTCGTCATGTTATCATGCAGTCCCACTCCAACAGCACCCCTGTTGTCATGTTATCATGCAGTCCCACTCCAACAGCACCCCTGTCGTCATGTTATCATGCAGTCCCACTCCAACAGCACCCCTGTTGTCATGTTATCATGCAGTCCCACTCCAACAGCACCCCTGTCGTCATGTTATCATGCAGTCCCACTCCAACAGCACCCCTGTTGTCATGTTATCATGCAGTCCCACTCCAACAGCACCCCTGTCGTCATGTTATCATGCAGTCCCACTCCAACAGCACCCCTGTTGTCATGTTATCATGCAGTCCCACTCCAACAGCACCCCCTGTCGTCATGTTATCATGCAGTCCCACTCCAACAGCACCCCTGTTGTCATGTTATCATGCAGTCCCACTCCAACAGCACCCCTGTTGTCATGTTATCATGCAGTCCCACTCCAACAGCACCCCTGTCGTCATGTTATCATGCAGTCCCACTCCAACAGCACCCCTGTCGTCATGTTATCATGCAGTCCCACTCCAACAGCACCCTGTCGTCATGTTATCATGCAGTCCCACTCCAACAGCACACACTCAGTCACGCTATCCTATCCTCTACTCTGTCAGTTCATCCTCCACACTCTGATCTGTACTCAATTCAATTAAATGTGTTTGTTTATTGACATGACAGGTTTTCATGTTGGCAAAAGAAGAGAGAACACTTTATTTGAATAGTCTGTAGAGCATCGACAGATGGACTGACTATCAGTGACATTTAACCTATCTAGTAGCCCTTATCCTTAAACTTAACCCTTACCCTTGCCCTAACCCTTATTCTAAACCTAAACTTAACCCTTACCCTAGCCCTAACCCTTATTCTAAACCTAAACTTAACCTTAGCAAGCAGTTGCTTCTCAACAAATAATTTATCTCTCATTCTCTTTCTCTCCCTACTCTCTCTCGCTCTCTCAAAAAAAACAGACTTCTCCGGGTAATTTCTATCTTCCCTGATATGAGGCAGCTAAGTGTGTGTGTGTGTGTGTGTAGGGGATTCGGGGCTTGGATTTAGTGAGGGGATTAAGAAACAGTGGTAAATCTCATTACTCAGTCCACCTGACAATCAACTTCTTCACACACACACACACACACACACACACACACACACAAACACACACACACACACACACACACACACACACACACACACGGCGACATCAACAGCGCCTTCCTCTTGGTCTAACGTTGGTTCCTGTTTGTGTTTCCAGGGAGGAGGTTAACAAGGCATACAGGAAGCTGGCTGTGCTGCTCCATCCGGATAAGTGCGTTGCCCCGGGCAGCGAGGATGCTTTCAAGGCCGTGGTGACGCTCGCACCTCCTTGCTCAAGAACATCAAGTAGACACCGCCAACCAACGCCAGCTAGGGACTCCGGTCAATGCTCCACACTCCACATGGGCACCCTGACCCTCGCCCCTAGAACGTCATTAGCCTTGTCTACCCTCTCCTAATCCCTTCTCCTAACCTTCTCCCCCCTCCCTGCTCTCCAACCCTCCCACCAGGTGCCATCACATTTTGCTACAACAGTGTTTTATAAAGTCACTACTGATGATGTGTCACAGCAAATCTTGTCTCTCCGTGAGGAAGACTTATCAATGATCTGAACCGTCATTTTGTCAAACACTGCAGAGAGAAGTCAACGGAAGACCTGGGTAGTCCTCGGTCCTAACCAGTAAGGCTGTGGTGGTAGATGGCTCCTTTATGGCTCTAATCTGATAGTGGTGGTGGGGTGGTAGATGTCTAGGCTCCTTTATGGCTCTAATCTGATAGTGGTGGTGGGGTGGTAGATGTCTAGGCTCCTTTATGGCTCTAATCTGATAGTGGTAGTGGGGTGGTAGATGTCTAGGCTCCTTTATGGCTCTAATCTGATAGTGGTAGTGGGGTGGTAGATGTCTAGGCTCCTTTATGGCTCTAATCTGATAGTGGTGGTGGGGTGGTAGATGTCTAGGCTCCTTTATGGCTCTAATCTGATAGTGGTGGTGGGGTGGTAGATGTCTAGTCTCCTTTATGTCTCTAATCTGATAGTGGTGGTGTGGTGGTAGATGTCTCCTTTATGGCTCTAATCTGATAGTGGTGGTGTGGTGGTAGATGTCTCCTTTATGGCTCTAATCTGATAGTGGTGGGGTGGTAGATGTCTAGGCTCCTTTATGGCTCTAATCTGATAGTGGTAGTGGGGTGGTAGATGTCTCCTTTATGGCTCTAATCTGATAGTGGTAGTGGGGTGGTAGATGTCTCCTTTATGTCTCTAATCTGATAGTGGTGGTGGGGTGGTAGATGTCTAGTCTCCTTTATGTCTCTAATCTGATAGTGGTAGTGGGGTGGTAGATGTCTAGTCTCTTATGGCTCTAATCTGATAGTGGTGGTGGGGTGGTAGATGTCTAGGCTCCTTTATGGCTCTAATCTGATAGTGGTAGTGGGGTGGTAGATGTCTCCTTTATGTCTCTAATCTGATAGTGGTAGTGGGGTGGTAGATGTCTCCTTTATGTCTCTAATCTGATAGTGGTGGTGTGGTGGTAGATGTCTAGTCTCCTTTATGTCTCTAATCTGATAGTGGTGGTGTTGTGGTAGATGTCTCCTTTATGTCTCTAATCTGATAGTGGTGGTGTGGTGGTAGATGTCTCCTTTATGTCTCTAATCTGATAGTGGTGGTGTGGTGGTAGATATCTAGTCTCCTTTATGTCTCTAATCTGATAGTGGTGGTGTTGTGGTAGATGTCTCCTTTATGTCTCTAATCTGATAGTGGTGGTGTGGTGGTAGATGTCTCCTTTATGTCTCTAATCTGATAGTGGTGGTGTTGTGGTAGATGTCTCCTTTATGTCTCTAATCTGATAGTGGTGGGGTGGTAGATGTCTCCTTTATGTCTCTAATCTGATAGTGGTGGTGTGGTGGTAGATGTCTCCTTTATGTCTCTAATCTGATAGTGGTGGTGTTGTGGTAGATGTCTCCTTTATGTCTCTAATCTGATAGTGGTGGTGTGGTGGTAGATGTCTAGTCTCCTTTATGTCTCTAATCTGATAGTGGTGGTGTTGTGGTAGATGTCTCCTTTATGTCTCTAATCTGATAGTGGTGGTGTTGTGGTAGATGTCTCCTTTATGTCTCTAATCTGATAGTGGTGGTGTGGTGGTAGATGTCTAGTCTCCTTTATGTCTCTAATCTGATAGTGGTGGTGTTGTGGTAGATGTCTCCTTTATGTCTCTAATCTGATAGTGGTGGTGTTGTGGTAGATGTCTCCTTTATGTCTCTAATCTGATAGTGGTGGTGTGGTGGTAGATGTCTAGTCTCCTTTATGTCTCTAATCTGATAGTGGTGGTGTTGTGGTAGATGTCTCCTTTATGTCTCTAATCTGATAGTGGTGGTGTGATGGTAGATGTCTCCTTTATGTCTCTAATCTGATAGTGGTGGTGTGGTGGTAGATGTCTCCTTTATGTCTCTAATCTGATAGTGGTAGTGTGGTGGTAGATGTCTCCTTTATGTCTCTAATCTGATAGTGGTGGTGTGGTGGTAGATGTCTCCTTTATGTCTCTAATCTGATAGTGGTGGTGTTGTGGTAGATGTCTCCTTTATGTCTCTAATCTGATAGTGGTAGTGGGGTGGTAGATTTCTTCTTTGTTTGTCAAACACTGCAGAGAGAAGTCAATGGAAGACCGGGTTGGTCCTCGGTCCTAACAAATAAGGCTGGGAATTGCCAGAGACCTCACGACACGATATTGTCACAATACTTAGGTGCCGATACGATATGAAAACAAGTTTTAACCAGCCATGGGGGGGGGAGTGCTGAAAATGAATTTGTTCCCTATTTAATCAGTAGATCACAGATCCTATTTAAACAGGAGATGGAGAACAAGCTATGAAGGTTACATGTTGGTGCAGCCAACAAACATTATATTGCAATATTGTCAACAAAAAATAATAACCCGATACGTGACTGTATCCATTACTACAAACCGGATGTCGTTAGCTCTGGTCCAGAGCGTTCAAGCAACTTGAAGGCTCACCATCAGCAAGCCGCACACACGTAACGCCCTGGACAAGAGCTATTGGTGCTGTAAACATGAATGGTTGTAACAAGGTGGGTAAATGCTAACAAACCGTCGGGGACTCACAGATGATGGCTGCTCCATTTTCCAGACCCTCGTCAAGTTTTGACCCCATTTTTCTTCATGTTTACACTGGTTTTGAGAAGCACTGGTCTATACTAGACTACAGTCCCTACACTGCCCTCTGGACAAACGTGGCCACATCCTTTTAAATACTTACCCCAGCCAAAACCCATGCAGTATAACTCAGTGTTCATAGCGTATATGTGTGTTCCCTTCCTCAAGACATTTTGTGTCTCCACAGCCACTGATTCACAGAGGGTGTAGTTACTAACTGAGAGATGGAAACTGCAGCAAACAAGTGCCATCTTGGCTCTAGAGGGTCACATGTATATCCGCCATCACCCACTACAGAGCCCCAGCTCTCAGTACACCAAACCAAAACCCTGTTTGGTTTTAATAATCTGGATCATCAGTCACATCCTATTACTCATCCAAAATGTGTTAGATTACCCCCCCCGGTATATATTTCACGGTATACATTTGCATTTTGTTGTAGTTGATAATGACGACATATTGTTCCAATCAATGTCATCATACCACTTTCGACACTTTTACTGAAATGTCTGCTGATGACTTCATAGCTGACAGAGCTCCTGATTGGTGGGTAGAGCTATGACATCAGCAGTGCCAAACCCTAACAGTGGTGTTTACATGATGATGATAGAGGTTGTGATCATAGAATACAATCTATAGAAAGGGTTTTGGAGCCTCTGACCCTATTGACTTGAATGGGGAGGCCCGTTCTATAGATTATATTTCTATGTCTGTGAGAACCAGGAAATGGGAGGATGTTACAAAGCACGATCAATTAGTTACCCTGCTGACCTGATCACATGCTGACCTGCTCACCTGCTGACCTTCTCACCCGCTGACCTGCTGACCTGGCCTACATTTTCTTCAATAACTTCATATGTTTTAAGAAGATAGATTTTGAAAATGGCATAGTATAATTAACGACCACAACAACCCATAATCCAAGTTTAAAAAAAAAATGAAAGAAAAATAAGATAACTGCTTGTAAAAGTGAACCGGTTGTAAAAGTGAACCGGTTAACTTAGTGAATGTGATTTTCTGCTACGGCCCGCTGGGTATTTTATACTAACTAGACTGGGGTGTTTGTTTACGGCTCCTATTGGTCCAAGCGACATGTTTATCTCCATGTCAAATCATTTCTGGGTAACAAGTGCCGTACTGTGATTTGTTTTTAATTCAAATGGTCAAAAAGAAACAAATATGAGCAAAGAGCAATTTCTCAATTTCCCTGTGGGAGTGGTCTGGTGGGAAGGAAAATGGAAAACTGTCTGTTATTGGCAGAGAGGTTTGGAACTCTCTTTCTTATTGGTCTATTACCTAATTCACCGCCCGGTGATGTCACCCAGGCAGGCCAAAACTCCATCCCACATTTCAGGGGTTCTTTTCACACAACTCTTACACTTAAAGGGCATTATCATCACTTTCACAGTATTATTCCAACCTCCATAGTGTGGAAATATATATAAAACACAGAAAAATCGCGTTTTTTAACTGCACTGGGCCTTTAAGGTACAACTAAGACATGAGAAGATAGATGATTGTAAGTCGCTCTGGATAAGAGCGTCTGCTAAATGACTTAAATGTAAATGTAAATTTAGCCTGAGTAGTGAGCACGGTATTTCAACACGCAGACAGATGTGTATATTACTGTTTATATTTTTATATCCACACCAGAGGAGGGAACTATATGACTATAAAGATATGTTGTGGTACTTCCAGACCTGTGTCGTAGGTATTGAACTATGATTTGTTCCTTTCATCATGTATAGTAAGTATGTTTATATGTGTGAATATTTATGGTGACGATTTATCTATTTAATAAGAGGATGTGTTATTGCCTGAGTTGCTACTGTGCAACAGCGTCTTGAACCAGGCAGAGCAGAGCACAGTGAGTGAACAATGGCGACAGAGTGAGTGATCACCCGCTTCCTTACCGTGCGGTAGATAGTGCTATGAGCTTCGATATGTTGTGTTTACCTTGATTAGTTCTGTGAGAGACTGTGAATGATGTGAGCTTTGATGTATTAGTGAGTGTGGAAACCGTGACTGGGCGGGGCGGGGATGGGGGGTGCTGGCGTCAATTAATATTAGTGGCGTCAATTCATATTTTCATGTTCTGTATTATTTCATATTTAGTGTAGTTGCTGCTTTTGCAGCGGCTAATGTGGATTATTTTACTGTAAAGAAATAGTATGTTAGGGTCATTTTTAAAGGAGGCTTCCGTTTTACAGTTAATAACAGTATTTTTCAACATTATGCCCATAATGCAGTGCAGGTTGTAAACATTATTAAAGTGACCAGTGCTCCATTACTAAAGTGACTAGTGATTCCATTTACTATTTTTTTATTTTAAAATATATATATATATATATTTAACTAGGCAAATCAATTAGAAAAGAAATTCATATTTACAATGCCGGCCTACACTGGCAAGCGCTAGGCCAGTGTACACCATCCTGTAGGACTCAATCATGGCGGATGTGATTCATGCTGGATTCGAACCAGGGACTAGTGTCACCTCTTGCACTGAGATGCAGTGTCTTAGACCGCTGCACCACTAAGAGCCCCAGCCTCAAGTCTTCTTGGGTATGACACTATAAGCTTTTCACACCTGTATTTGGGCGTTTCTCCCATTCTTCTCTGCAGATCCTCTCCAAGCTCTGTCAGGTTGGATGGGGAGCGTCGCTGCACAGCTAGTTTCAGATCTCTCCAGAGATGTTCAAGTCCAGACTCAGACTCAAGGACATTCAGAGACTTGTCCCAAAGCCACTCTGCGATGTCTTGGCTGTGTGCTTAAGGTACGTTGTCCTGTTTCAGTATCTAAGGTGCAGGATGGTAGCCAGGCTCGTGACTGTGACTAGTTCAGGGCAGGATTCTGGGTGGGCTGTTTAACAGTCTGATGGCCTTGAGATGAAGCTGTTTCAGTCTCTCGGTTCAGCTTTGATGCACCTGTACTGACCTCACCTTCTGGATGGTAAACAGGCCGTGGCTGAGGTCCTTGAGGATCTTTTTGCCATTCCCTAGGCTGGCCTCTTGGTGGCAGGATGTGATTGGATGGTCCCTGACCTCACGGCATGCTGGGTATAATCTGGATAAAAGGCTGACCAGGCTGATGAAAGCACATCAGGCACACTGCCATATGATTATACACACAGACTGGTGACTTCACTTGGACCATGACTGGACAACAGACGCACCCTGCCACTGACCTCGTTACCCCCTGCCACTGACCTCGTTACCCCCTGCCACTGACCTCGTTACCCCCTGCCACTGACCTCGTTACACCCTGCCACTGACCTCGTTACCCCCTGCCACTGACCTCGTTACCCCCTGCCACTGACCTCGTTACCCCCTGCCACTGACCTCGTTACACCCCTGCCACTGACCTCGTTACCCCTGCCACTGACCTCGTTACACCCTGCCACTGACCTCGTTACACCCTGCCACTGACCTCGTTACACCCTGCCCACCCAGCCTAGGTACCCCTGCCACTGACCTCGTGCCTGCCACTGACCTCGTTGCCCCCTGCCACTGACCTCGTACACCCTGCCACCAGCCTGGGTGCACCCTGCCACTGACCTGATTACACCCTGCCACTGACCTCGTTACCCTGCCACTGACCTCGTTACACCCTGCCACGTATAATTACACCCTGTCACTGACCTCTGCACGGATCTCAGTGGGAGACACAGCAGTGACACGTTGACACAGTTCTCGAACTAACCTTTCCACTATCTGTTTGAAACTGTGGAGAGAATCTCAATGGTATTTTCTTGACTCCTTAAAAAGGTCAGAGACGAGGGACCGTGTCATCCAATTCATTTGAGGAGGAGGCGGTGAGGAAGAAGGACACATGAGGTTCTGTCTCCTATCTACTCCGGGGCTCATTCACTGTGTATAGTCAAGCTAACTGTTAAAAACGGATTGCTTTCTCCATCTCTCCTCATCTCTCCTTTCTCTTTGTTCTATGTCCTATATTGGCTTTCTTTATGATTAGTGGAGCCAAAGCCGTGGCGCAGTACACGCCCACCAGGCCAGAGCAGAGCAGGTCAAGAAAGGCCAGGAGCTTTTGGGCCCATCTGTTTAGCTCATTATCTTGGCTCAGGGCTAAGAGCAGCACCACTAAACCCTTTCCACTTTGTGACGGGGATGCCATCTGGACCTAACTTTACTTTAATACATTACAGTTACTTATCTATCCACTGGACTGGGTCTGTTTGGCTTTTTGCCCCAAGCTGAATCTTTTAAGGAGGTTAATATGTTCTGGATGTAAAAATATATCTGACAGGATAGAAGGTTGTGAGAAGGAGACGGTTAACTGATCGCTAAGTGGGTTAGTAGAGAAACAGGAAGAGAAGAGGAAAGAGGACTGCAGAAGAAGACTGGAAGTCTTCCGAAGTGGTCTATTTAACAGTAACATGGAGACAAAGAGTACGTTGTTCTGAGCAGGAACAGATGAACTGTGTGTTTTTGATGGGAGAGTCATGACGTTTACATAGAACTACCAGGCTGAGTTCTAGATCTCGTGAGGAGACGACCCGCTCAGTGGCTGGATGTACACGCCTCACCACCACCCCAACTCACCCACTATGGTAAGTGACACCCGCTGTTCCTCAGGACTCACACGTGACATTTAACCTCACAGATGTATGCTTTTTTAAGTATGATCGGCAGAGAAGAGGTTGTAATTCCACACGGTAACTGTCTGTGGTGCTGTATCTGTGTATCGGTAGTCTGTAGGAGAGTAGCCACACACTCTCCACCATGTACAGCACATCAAGGCATGTCCCCTCACCATCATAATCTTCATCATCATCTGTGGAGTAAAGTGTCAACTTAGTTTTCCCTGGGGAGGGGGGGGGGGGGTCAGGGTTAATATGGGCCTGAATGAGGGGGTCAGGGTTAATATGGGCCTGCATGAGGGGGTCAGGGTTAATATGGGCCTGAATGAGAGGGTCAGGGTTAATATGGGCCTGAATGAGAGGGTCAGGGTTAATATGGGCCTGAATGAGAGGGTCAGGGTTAATATGGGCCTGAATGAGAGGGTCAGGGTTAACATGGGCCTGAATGAGGGGGTCAGGGTTAATATGGGCCTGCATGAGGGGGTCAGGGTTAATATGGGCCTGAATGAGAGGGTCGGGGTTAATATGGGCCTGAATGAGAGGGTCAGGGTTAATATGGGCCTGAATGAGAGGGTCAGGGTTAATATGGGCCTGAATGAGAGGGTCAGGGTTAATATGGGCCTGAATGAGAGGGTCAGGGTTAACATGGGCCTGAATGAGGGGGTCAGGGTTAATATGGGCCTGAATGAGAGGGTCAGGGTTAACATGGGCCTGAATGAGGGGGTCAGGGTTAATATGGGCCTGCATGAGGGGGTCAGGGTTAATATGGGCCTGAATGAGAGGGTCGGGGTTAATATGGGCCTGAATGAGAGGGTCAGGGTTAATATGGGCCTGAATGAGAGGGTCAGGGTTAATATGGGCCTGAATGAGAGGGTTAGGGTTAATATGGGCCTGAATGAGGGGGTTAGGGTTATATGGGCCTGAATGAGGGGGTCAGGGTTAATATGGGCCTGAATGAGGGGGTCAGGGTTATATGGGCCTGAATGAGAGGGTCAGGGTTAATATGGGCCTGAATGAGAGGGTCAGGGTTAACATGGGCCTGAATGAGGGGGTCAGGGTTATTATGGGCCTGCATGGGGGTCAGGGTTAATATGGGCCTGAATGGGGGGTCAGGGTTATATGGGCCTAGATAGGTCAGGGTTAATATGGGCCTGAATGAGAGGTCAGGGTTAACATGGGCCTGAATGAGGGGTTAGGGTTAATATGGGCCTGAATGAGGGGGTTAGGGTTATATGGGCCTGAATGAGGGGGTCAGGGTTAATATGGGCCTGAATGAGGAAGTCAGGGTTATATGGGCCTGAATGAGAGGGTCAGGGTTAATGGGCCTGAATGAGAGGGTCAGGGTTAATATGGGCCTGAATGAGAGGTCCAGGGGTTAATAGGCCTGAATAGGGGGTCAGGGAGTTATAGGCCTGAATGAGAGGGTCAGGGTTAATATGGGCCTGAATGAGAGGGTCAGGGTTAATATGGGCCTGAATGGAAGGTCAGGGTTAATATGGGCCTGAATGAGGGGGTCACGGTTATATGGGCCTGAATGAGAGGGTCAGGGTTAATATGGGCCTGAATGAGAGGGTCAGGGTTAATATGGGCCTGAATGAGGGGGTCAGGGTTAAAATGGGCCTGAATGAGAGGGTCAGGGTTAATATGGGCCTGAATGAGAGGGTCAGGGTTAACATGGGCCTGAATGAGAGGGTCAGGGTTAATGGGCCTGAATGAGAGGTTCAGGGTTAATATGGGCCTGAATGAGAGGGTCAGGGTTAATATTGGCCTGAATGGGAGGGTCAGGGTTAATATGGGCCTGAATGGGGGTCAGGGTTAACATGGGCCTGAATGAGGGGGTCAGGGCCTGAATAAGGGTTAACATGGGCCTGAATGGGGGTCAGGGTTAACATGGGCCTGAATGAGGGGGTCAGGGTTAATATGGGCCTGAATGAGGGGGTCAGGGTTAATATGGGCCTGAATGGGAGGGTAGTGTCAGGATTAATATGGGCCTGAATGGAAGGGTCAGGGTTAATATGGGCCTGAATGAGGGGGTCAGGGTTAATATGGGCCTGAATGAGAGGGTCCAGGGTTAATATGGGCCTGAAGGTGTCAGGGTTATGGGCCTGAATGAGGGGGTCAGGGTTAATATAGGCCTGAATGAGAGGGTCAGGGTTAATATGGGCCTGAATGAGGGGGTCAGGGTTATAGGCCTGAATGAGGTCAGGGTTAATATGGGCCTGAATGGGAGGGTAGTGTCAGGGTTAATATGGGCCTGAATGAGGAGGGTCAGGATTAATGGGCCTGAATGAGAGGGTCAGGGTTAATATGGGCCTGCATGAGGGGGGTCAGGGTTAATGGGCCTGAATGAGAGGGTAGGGTTAAGATGGGCCTGAATGGAAGGGTCAGGTTAATATGGGCCTGCATGAGGGGGTCAGGGTTAATATGGGCCTGAATGAGAGGGTCAGGGTTAATATGGGCCTGAATGAGAGGGTCAGGGTTAATATGGGCTGAATGGAGAGGGTCAGGGTTAACATGGGCCTGAATGGGGGTCAGGTTAATATGGGCCTGAATGAGGGTGGGGGGTTAATATAGGCCTGAATGGGAGGGTAGTGTCAGGGTTAATATGGGCCTGAATGGGGGTCAGGATTAATATGGGCCTGAATGGAAGGTCAGGGTTAATATGGAAGCGAATGGGGGTCAGGGTTAATATGGGCTGAATGAGAGGAGTCAGGGTTAATATGAGCCTGAATGGAAGGGTCAGGATTAATATGGGCCTGAATGAGGGGAGTCATGATTATATGGGCCTGAATGAGAGGCCAGGGTTAATATGGGCCTGAATGAGAGGTCAGGGTTAATGGGCCTGAATGAGAGGGTCAGAGTTAGCATGGAGCTGAATGAGAGGGTCAGGGTTGTGGGCCTGAATGAAGGGGGTCAGGGTTAATATGGGCCTGAATGAGGGGGTCAGGGTTAATATGGGCCTGAATGGGAGGGTAGTGTCAGGGTTAATATGGGCCTGAATGAGGGGGTCAGGATTAATATGGGCCTGAATGGAAGGGTCAGGGTTAATATGGGCTTGAATGAGGGGGTCAGGGTTAATATGGGCCTGAATGAGAGGGTCAGGGTTAATATGGGCCTGAATGGAAGGGTCAGGGTTAATATGGGCCTGAATGAGAGGGTCAGGGTTAATATGGGCCTGAATGGGAGGGTAGTGTCAGGGTTAATATGGGCCTGAATGAGGGGGTCAGGATTAATATGGGCCTGAATGAGAGGGTCAGGGTTAATATGGGCCTGCATGAGCGGGTCAGGGTTAATATGGGCCTGAATGAGAGGGTCAGGGTTAATATGGGCCTGAATGAGAGGGTCAGGGTTAATATGGGCCTGCATGAGGGGGTCAGGGTTAACATGGGCCTGAATGAGAGGGTCAGGGCTAATATGGGCCTGAATGAGGGGGTCAGGATTAATATGGGCCTGAATGGGAGGGTCAGGGTTAATATGGGCCTGCATGAGGGGGTCAGGGTTAATATGGGCCTGAATGAGAGGGTCAGGGTTAATATGGGCCTGAATGAGAGGGTCAGGGTTAATATGGGCCTGAATGAGAGAGTCAGGGTTAATATGGGCCTGAATTAGAGGGTCAGGGATAACATGGGCCTGAATGAGAGGGTCAGGGTTAATATGGGCCTGAATGAGAGGGTCAGGGTTAACATGGGCCTGAATGAGGGGGTCAGGGTTAATATGGGCCTGAATGAGGGGGTCAGGGTTAATATGGGCCTGAATGGGAGGGTAGTGTCAGGGTTAATATGGGCCTGAATGAGGGGGTCAGGATTAATAT
>NW_027010033.1:0-36223 GCF_036934945.1 Oncorhynchus masou masou
TACCACAGAAACAACTGTTGAACTGTTATAGTTTAGTCTCCATCTTCCATGTGTGTACTGTATGATTACCACAGAAACAACCGTTGAACTGTTATAGTTTAGTCTCCATCTTCCATGTGTGTACTGTATGATTACCACAGAAACAACATTTGAACTGTTATAGTTTAGTCTCCATCTTCCATGTGTGTACTGTATGATTACCACAGAAACAACCGTTGAACTGTTATAGTTTAGTCTCCATCTTCCATGTGTGTACTGTATGATTACCACAGAAACAACCGTTGAACTGTTATAGTTTAGTCTCCATCTTCCATGTGTGTACTGTATGATTACCACAGAAACAACCGTTGAACTGTTATAGTTTAGTCTCCATCTTCCATGTGTGTACTGTATGATTACCACAGAAACAACCGTTGAACTGTTATAGTTTAGTCTCCATCTTCCATGTGTGTACTGTATGATTACCACAGAAACAACAGTTGAATGCTTAACCATTTCAAAACCTACAAACAGCTGTGGCTAGAGAAGGAAGACGATATTGTGAAAGTAAACTCAACACAAAACAGAAGGATTTCGTACAACAACAACAACAACAACAAAAAGATAGTAAATGAAGATAATATTGGTTCAGTTTTTATCAACAGGATCGCACGGAATCGCCATAAGAAATTCAACGATGCAAACTTGCACGACTCCATGTCTAATATGGAGAACGATCCCGTTGTTTCTGCATTGTGTGGTGGATGTGGTGATAATATGGCCAAATTGGGCATCCTTGTAGTACAATAGAGCCTTCATTCAAATCAAGTGGTTAATGCAGGCGCTGGCGAGGCTCGTCACCCATGCCTGCTCCCCAAAAGCACATTACTGGTAGATTTAAAGCTAATAAACTCATTTCATAATAATATGTGCGGCTGGGCTGGTAATAAATCATTAAGGGACTTCTTGTTCCCTTGATATAGTATTGAGGCACTGACCCCAATCAGCATGTGTGACAAATATTTGGAATTACGGTGGGGAGTTGATTAATTTAACCAAAAGCCTATAGATTCTCTGAGTGAGATGATGATGCGTTCATACAGTGCCGGGTTCCTCTCTAGGTTTCTTCCTACTGTAGTGAGTTTCTCCTGGCCAATGTGATCTAGGGGGCGGGTTCCTCTCTAGGTTTCTTCCTATTTTAGTGAGTTTCTCCTGGCCAATGTGATCTAGGGGGCGGGTTCCTCTCTAGGTTTCTTCCTATTTTAGTGAGTTTCTCCTGGCCAATGTGATCTAGGGGGCGGGTTCCTCTCTAAGTTTCTTCCTACTTTAGTGAGTTTCTCCTAGCCAATGTGATCTAGGGGGCGGGTTCCTCTCTAGGTTTCTTCCTACGTTAGTGGGTTTCTCCTGGCCAATGTGATCTAGGGGGCGGGTTCCTCTCTAGGTTTCTTCCTACTTTAGTGAGTTTCTCCTGGCCAATGTGATCTAGGGGGCGGGTTCCTCTCTAGGTTTCTTCCTACTGTAGTGAATTTCTCCTGGCCAATGTGATCTAGGGGGCGGGTTCCTCTCTAGGTTTCTTCCTACGTTAGTGGGTTTCTCCTGGCCAATGTGATCTAGGGGGCGGGTTCCTCTCTAGGTTGCTTCCTACAGTAGTGAGTTTCTCCTGGCCAATGTGATCTAGGGGGCGGGTTCCTCTCTAGGTTTCTTCCTACTTTAGTGAGTTTCTCCTGGCCAATGTGATCTAGGGGGTGGGTTCCTCTCTAGGTTTCTTCCTACTGTAGTGAATTTCTCCTGGCCAATGTGAACTAGGGGGCGGGTTCCTCTCTAGGTTGCTTCCTACTGTAGTGAGTTTCTCCTGGCCAATGTGATCTAGGGGGCGGGTTCCTCTCTAGGTTTCTTCCTACTGTAGTGAGTTTATCCTGGCCAATGTGATCTAGGGGGCGGGTTCCTCTCGAGGTTTCTTCCTACTGTAGTGAGTTTCTCCTGGCCAATGTGATCTAGGGGGCTGGTTACTGTCTAGGTTTCTTCCTACTGTAGTAGTTTCTCCTGGCCAATGTGATCTAGGGGGCGGGTTCCTCTCTAGGTTTCTTCCTACTTTAGTGAGTTTCTCCTGGCCAATGTGATCTAGGGGGCGGGTTCTTCTCTAGGTTTCTTCCTACTTCAGTGAGTTTCTCCTGGCCAATGTGATCTAGGGGGCGGGTTCTTCTCTAGGTTTCTTCCTACTTCAGTGAGTTTCTCCTGGCCAATGTGATCTAGGGGGCGGGTTCTTCTCTAGGTTTCTTCCTACTGTAGTAGTTTCTCTTGGCCAATGTGATCTAGGGGGCGGGTTCTTCTCTAGGTTTCTTCCTACTGTAGTAGTTTCTCTTGGCCAATGTGATCTAGGGGGCGGGTTCCTCTCTAGGTTTCTTCCTACTTCAGTGAGTTTCTCCTGGCCAATGTGATCTAGGGGGCGGGTTCTTCTCTAGGTTTCTTCCTACTGTAGTAGTTTCTCTTGGCCAGTGTGATCTAGGGGGCGGGTTCTTCTCTAGGTTTCTTCCTACTTCAGTGAGTTTCTCCTGGCCAATGTGATCTAGGGGGCGGGTTCTTCTCTAGGTTTCTTCCTACTTCAGTGAGTTTCTCCTGGCCAATGTGATCTAGGGGGCTGGTTACTGTCTAGGTTTCTTCCTACTGTAGTAGTTTCTCCTGGCCAATGTGATCTAGGGGGCGGGTTCTTCTCTAGGTTTCTTCCTACTTCAGTGAGTTTCTCCTGGCCAATGTGATCTAGGGGGCTGGTTCTTCTCTAGGTTTCTTCCTACTTCAGTGAGTTCCTCCTGGCCAGTGTGATCGAGGGGGCAGGTTCCTGTAAAAAGCACTTTGTGACAACGGCTGATGTAAAGGGAATTTGTAAATAAATACATTTAAAGGGCTTTATAAATACATTTGACTGATTGATTGACGTGCCTCTGTGGTCGAGAAAGTGGGTTAAAAGATTGCTGGAAGATGGCAATACAAAACGGGATTACAGTGTGTATGACAGAAAAGCACGCCAGACATTTCTACGGGATATTTTCTAGGTTCATGAAGATTTAACCGTGATCAGAACCACAACAGATTGTGTTCTTGATTTAACCTTTAAACCGTACCATACAAGACATCTTTTAGTTTGGCACAGTTGTGTTGCAGTGGTAGGAATGGAAATATACAGCAGACAACTCCTGGTATCTTCTGAAAACGCAGGGTATTGAAGTTGACATTTAAATATGGGAGCAGAAAGAAAGTGAGTGACTGACATGTATTCATAGCGAATACCTTTAGAGATAAAATGGTCAGCTTGGTATTCAATCACTTATAATACCAAAAGAAAGGCACCAAAGTGCATCCTCAAAGAACAACGCAACAAACGATATCACAAACATTTTTCACCTCCCACCTACTCCTTCCCTGACTCTAAACAACACCAAACAGCCTACCTCCTCCCTGTCTGCCTCTAAACAACACCAAACAGCCCACCTCCTCCCTGTCTGCCTCTAAACAACACCAAACAGCCTACCTCCTCCCTGTCTGCCTCTAAACAACACCAAACAGCCTACCTCCTCCCTGTCTGACTCTAAACAACACCAAACAGCCCACCTCCTCCCTGTCTGCCTCTAAACAACACCAAACAGCCCACCTCCACCCTGTCTGCCTCTAAACAACACCAAACAGCCCACCTCCTCCCTGTCTGCCTCTAAACAACACCAAACAGCCCACCTCCTCCCTGTCTGCCTCTAAACAACACCAAACAGCCCACCTCCTCCATGTCTGCCTCTAAACAACACCAAACAGCCCACCTCCTCCCAGTCTGCCTCTAAACAACACCAAACAGCCCACCTCCTCCCAGTCTGCCTCTAAACAACACCAAACAGCCCACCTCCTCCCTGTCTGCCTCTAAACAACACCAAACAGCCCACCTCCTCCATGTCTGCCTCTAAACAACACCAAACAGCCCACCTCCTCCCTGTCTGACTCTAAACAACACCAAACAGCCCATCTCCTCCCTGTCTGACTCTAAACAACACCAAACAGCCCACCTCCTCTCTCCGTGACTCTAAACAACACCAAACAGCCCACCTCCTCTCTCCGTGACTCTAAACAACACCAAACAGCCCACCTCCTCCATGTCTGCCTCTAAACAACACCAAACAGCCCACCTCCACCCTGTCTGCCTCTAAACAACACCAAAGAGCCCACCTCCACCCTGTCTGCTTCTAAACAACACCAAACAGCCCACCTCCTCCCTGTCTGCTTCTAAACAACACCAAACAGCCCACCTCCTCCATGTCTGCCTCTAAACAACACCAAACAGCCCACCTCCTCCCAGTCTGCCTCTAAACAACACCAAACAGCCCACCTCCTCCCAGTCTGCCTCTAAACAACACCAAACAGCCCACCTCCTCCCTGTCTGACTCTAAACAACACCAAACAGCCCACCTCCTCCCTGTCTGCCTCTAAACAACACCAAACAGCCCACCTCCTCCCTGTCTGCCTCTAAACAACACCAAACAGCCCACCTCCTCCCTGTCTGCCTCTAAACAACACCAAACAGCCCACCTCCACCCTGTCTGCCTCTAAACAACACCAAACAGCCCACCTCCTCCCTGTCTGACTCTAAACAACACCAAACAGCCCACCTCCTCCCTGTCTGACTCTAAACAACACCAAACAGCCCACCTCCACCCTGTCTGCCTCTAAACAACACCAAACAGCCCACCTCCACCCTGTCTGCCTCTAAACAACACCAAACAGCCCACCTCCTCCCAGTCTGCCTCTAAACAACACCAAACAGCCCACCTCCACCCTGTCTGCCTCTAAACAACACCAAACAGCCCACCTCCACCCTGTCTGCCTCTAAACAACACCAAACAGCCCACCTCCTCCCTGTCTGCCTCTAAACAACACCAAACAGCCCACCTCCTCCCAGTCTGCCTCTAAACAACACCAAACAGCCCACCTCCTCCCTGTCTGCCTCTAAACAACACCAAACAGCCCACCTCCTCCCAGTCTGCCTCTAAACAACACCAAACAGCCCACCTCCACCCTGTCTGCCTCTAAACAACACCAAACAGCCCACCTCCTCCCTGTCTGCCTCTAAACAACACCAAACAGCCCACCTCCACCCTGTCTGCCTCTAAACAACACCAAACAGCTTACATGCAACTCACATGGATTCAGTTCCCAGGGGCTCAAACCAATCTCTGTTGTTTTCAGCCCCTCTCTCTGCCTCAACCCTATTACTCCATCCACCGAAGATGACTATGACTGATTCCACAGCCAGACAATCAATTGGTATCTCTTTCACTCTCTTTCGCTCCCCCTTCCTTTTCCGGATGTACAAAATATCATGACAAAGTGTCAGTGGTAATAGTTCCACAGAGTTCAATAATAGAGTGATAAGGCAATCAGCGTTTGACCTTGGAGGACAGCTAATTCATCTGCCCATCTATCTTCATTATTTCCTCTGAAATGAGTACAAAAGAAAACCTGAACAATTCATTCATTCTGCTGCTATGACAATTGCATTTTTTATCCCCCTAGTAACGGCATGGCTTGTGTTTTGTTTTTTTACCTGATGCAGCAGTTTCTGTGTCTTGGACTTTAGAGTTCTGACAACAGCGGAACTGTCTGTGGGAGTTCTAGCGTTCTGACAAAAGTGGAACTGTGTGTGGGAGTTCTAGAGTTCTGACAACAGTGGAACTGTCTGTGGGAGTTCTAGAGTTCTGACAACAGTGGAACTGTCTGTTCTAGAGCAGGAGGTATGAGTTCTGAGATCTAAGATGGTTTTGTTGATATTATCAACAAAGTTTGACAATACATAATTATTTCCCCCAAAACTTACTATAAAAAGGCAATGTTTTCTTCCCCGTCTGTGTACAAATTTACTTATAAACGCGTTCAGAGAGCACAATTTCAAATCAAATGTTTTATGAATTTCACAAGGCACTGGAAAAATATTCCTAATGAACTGCAATATTTACGTTTTGTTTGAGAGACTGGTTGTAAAAGCATCATAATCTACCTAATAACTTGATGGCTGGGCTCAGTACCAGCTGAGGGCTGGATTGTCGAGACAGACCAGTCCAAACTCCTTTACCATCTCCATGCCCATCCTCGTCATCCATCCTCGTCATCCATCCTAATATCAAATCAAACTTTATTTATATAGTTGTTGTTGTTTACAGAGGATTCATTTCAAAGTGCTTACATGTGAGAATGCAAAGCAAGGCCATATGATAGCATAGCAGAGCAGAGAGGATAGAGAACAGAAGGTAAGGCCTGTGTGTCTGGTGCTGGGGAGAGGAGGCTGTGTGTGTTGCCGTGTGGATGGGACGTTTGTCAGGAGACGGTGACAAAGGGGGTTGAGGGGGCCTTGCTCAATTCTATTCACAGACAATTTGTAAGGCCGGCTGTTGAAGCCTTGCCAAAGCCTTGTGGAACAGCTGGAGCCCTACGGTGATTGATAAACGAACGAACGCAGGGGCCCGACCGGCGCCCCCAAGAACTTCATTCTGATATGAATGAGGACAAAAGTGCGACAACATCCAGTGAGTGTTTAATATTAGCGTCATTAAGTGTGAACAGTGGACAAGCCCCCTCAGCCTCAGCTGGGGATACACAAAGCCCACAGAGAGGGTCAGGACCCCCTGCTAATTAACATTTTGATGACAAAATACCCCCTTTTTGTAACTGTTTCCTAATTAATTCACACTTCAGGCCGGGTGATTAAAATAACGTTTAATCTGGATTTGAAGGAGCTATTTGTCTATGGACGTGATGGCTGGCTGTTTAGCTCATTACACAGGTTCAGGGTTAGAGTTAGGGACTATGGATGTGATGGCTGGCTGTTTAGCTCATCACACAGGTTCAGGGTTAGAGTTAGGGACTATGGATGTGATGGCTGGCTGTTTAGCTCATTACACAGGTTCAGGGTTAGAGTTGGGTTCAGGGTTTTGAGTTAGGGTCTATGGATGTAATGGCTGGCTGTTTAGCTCATTACACAGGTTCAGGGTTAGAGTTAGGGTCTATGGATGTGATGGCTGGCTGTTTAGCTCATCACACAGCAGGGTTAGGGTTGGGTTCAGGGTTAGAGTTAGGGTCTATGGACGTGATGGCTGGCTATTTAGCTCATCACACAGGGTCAGGGTTAGAGTTAGGGTCTATGGACGTGATGGCTGGCTGTTTAGCTCATCACACAGGGTCAGGGTTAGAGTTAGGGTCTATGGACGTGATGGCTGGCTGTTTAGCTCATCACACAGCAGGGTTAAGGTTGGGTTCAGGGTTAGAGTTAGGGACTATGGACGTGATGGCTGGCTATTTAGCTCATCACACAGCAGGGTTAGGGTTGGGTTCAGGGTTAGAGTTAGAGTTAGGGACTATAGACGTGATGGCTGGCTGTTTAGCTCATCACACAGCAGGGTTAGGGTTGGGTTCAGGGTTAGATTTAGGGACTATGGATGTGATGGCTGGCTGTTTAGCTCATCACACAGTTTCAGGGTTAGAGTTAGGGACTATGGATGTGATGGCTGGCTGTTTAGCTCATCACACAGTTTCAGGGTTAGAGTTAGGGACTATGGATGTGATGGCTGGCTGTTTAGCTCATCACACAGCAGGGTTAGGGTTGGGTTCAGGGTTAGAGTTAGGGTCTATGGACGTGATGGCTGGCTGTTTAGCTCATCACACAGTAGGGTTAGGGTTAGGTTCAGGGGTTAGGTTCAGGGGTTAGGTTCAGAGGATAGGTTCAGGGTTAGGTTCAGGGTTAGGTTCAGGGGTTAGGTTCAGGGGTTAGGTTCAGGGGTTAGGTTCAGGGTTAGGTTCAGGGGTTAGGTTCAGGGGTTAGGTTCAGGGTTAGGTTCAGGGGTTAGGTTCAGGGGATAGGTTCAGGGGTTAGGTTCAGGGGTTAGGTTCAGGGGTTAGGTTCAGGGTTAGGTTCAGGGGTTAGGTTCAGGGGTTAGGTTCAGGGTTAGGTTCAGGGGTTAGGTTCAGGGGTTAGGTTCAGGGTTAGGTTCAGGGTTAGTTTCAGGGTTAGGTTCAGGGTTAGGTTCAAGGGTTAGGTTCAGGGTTAGGTTCAGGGTTAGGTTCAGGGTTAGGTTCAGGGTTAGGTTCAGGGGTTAGGTTCAGGGGTTAGGTTCAGGGTTAGGTTCAGGGGTTAGGTTCAGGAGTTAGGTTCAGGGTTAGGTTCAGGGGTTAGGTTCAGGGGTTAGGTTCAGGGGTTAGGTTCAGGGGTTAGGTTCAGGGGTTAGGTTAAGGGTTAGGTTCAGGGTTAGGTTCAGGGGATAGGTTCAGGGGTTAGGTTCAGGGTTAGGTTCAGGGTTAGGTTCAGGGGTTAGGTTCAGGGGTTAGGTTCAGGGTTAGGTTCAGGGTTAGGTTCAGGGGTTAGGTTCAGGGGATAGGTTCAGGGTTAGGTTCAGGGGTTAGGTTCAGGGGTTAGGTTCAGGGGTTAGGGTCAGGGTTAGGTTCAGGGGTTAGGTTCAGGGGTTAGGTTCAGGGGTTAGGGTCAGGGTTAGGTTCAGGGTTAGGTTCAGGGGATAGGTTCAGGGGTTAGGTTCAGGGTTAGGTTCAGGGGTTAGGTTCAGGGTTAGGTTCAGGGGTTAGGTTCAGGGGTTAGGTTCAGGGGTTAGGTTCAGGGTTAGGTTCAGGGTTAGGTTCAGGGTTAGGTTCAGGGGTTAGGTTCAGGGTTAGGATCAGGGGTTAGGTTCAGGGTTAGGTTCAGGGTTAGGTTCAGGGTTAGGTTCAGGGGTTAGGTTCAGGGGTTAGGTTCAGGGTTAGGTTCAGGGGTTAGGTTCAGGGGTTAGGTTCAGGGTTAGGATCAGGGGTTAGGTTCAGGGTTAGGTTCAGGGTTAGGTTCAGGGTTAGGTTCAGGGTTAGGTTCAGGGTTAGGTTCAGGGTTAGGTTCAGGGTTAGGTTCAGGGGTTAGGTTCAGGTTCAGGAATTACAGCTGGCTCTTTAGCTCATCACACAGCAGGAAATAAAGGACCTAAAGTGGTAACATCAAGTATCCCATTATCTTCCACTTTGCGGCCACTTATGTTTTCTTAATGTTATGCTATGAAATGCTATGACCACTCTTTTCTTCAGCTTCAGCTTCAGCTTAACACAAATCTTTTTTTGCCCCAAAATGATTCCAAGTTTTATCAGTTTTAGATAGATAGATAGATAGATAGATAGAGCTTTAATTCATCTTTATGTGTTGAAAAATACCATTCATAACACATCATACATAGCTATCAAAAAATCAATCATATATATATGTGTGTGTGTGCACGCGTGCGTGCGTGTGTGTGTGTGTGTGTGTGTGTGTGTGTGTGTGTGTGTGTGTGTGTTCGACAAATTGCCAGATTGTAAACACACTACCGAACATTCCTACATGTTACAGTCTCAAGGTTCCTTCTCTTTCCTATCAGATAGACTCTAGCTAAAAATAATACCAATAATTATAATATTCAAATAGCACTTACAGTATATGACTATTTATTAAGTCATTCTTGATGTAATTCCTGGTCTGGGAACAATGTTTTCACTTGCATGATCGCGTGTACAATGTTTGTATATTGTCTGTAGGGGAGGCAGGTAGCCTAGGGGTTAAGAATGTTGGCCCGGTAACTGAAAAGTCTGTGGTTTGAACCCGTGAGTTGACTAGGTGAAAAATCTGTCAATGTGCCCATGAGCAAGGCACTTAACCTTAGCCGCTAAAATGTTGTTGTCCAGTAAGAAGTGTAATCTCTGTGAGAAAATACAATCAAATGCTGTCTATCTATGCAGCAGTGCAATCTTCTTTCCTTCAGAACAAAAAAATATATATAGCATATACATGCTAATCATACAATAGTCAGAACCCCACAACTTGACACAGCAGAATCTTGCTGGTCTCTTTTGATCATATTGAGAAGTAGAACCTCTGATCTAATTCCCCAGGTTTTACCATGCTAATGGTGCCATGAACACATTCTAAACACATATCGACAGGACAGTTTAAAAGAGTTGCATTGGTGGTTCTCGGGTCACAGCCTCCTGCAGATGGTGTGACCCATGTGAGTACAGGTCATTGAGACACGGGGTGACCAGTTCAGTCATGGGTGATATTGTCCATTCACTTACTGGGTTCGCTGATTTTTGAACATAACAGAAACAGCTTTATTAAACAATCGATTTGTTGTTGTTTTTGTTGTTGTTTTTTTTGCATTGTTGCATGATGATGTTTGGATACAATGAGTTAGGATTCAGAGGATATGGTTTTAGCACAGACACACTATTATAGGTGGTTTATAAAGAACCCATGTTCATACATTTCTCTCTGTAATCTAAGGCTTCGTTTGTTTTTGGAGATATCATATTTTTGGGAAAATCAAATATATTTTCTCCACCTATAACACAGATGTTATCTCTCTCTCTCTCTCTCTCTCTCTCTCTCTTTTCTCTCTCTCTCTTAAAGTAGAATGTGTACGAAGCACATTCATCCCTAACCTATTTACTGGCTGGGTAGTGCTTGAGACTTGAACCGCAATTTGAAAAGTTTTCCATCACTAAGTGAAATGTATGGCTGTGACTGGGTTGGGAGGGATTGTTCTAGCTATTTATATTTTAGGAATTCAATTTCAGACGTTTCCTTACTGTGACAAAGGAGAACATCCATCCAGTCATTTCATAGCATTCTGACTCTAGAACCTGCCAGGATTCTACCGTGAATGACTGAATATTGATGAACTTCATGAAAACTCTCAATGTATCTTTTTCCCATGTTTTATTTTTTACATCACCTTAGAGAATAGGATAGGGGGGGGGTGTCTCTGACGGGTTCTTCCCCATGGAAAGAAGCACCTCTCAATATTCAGAACCCCAGTGTTGTGTATGAAGTCTCAAAAAGGGGAGATATCAATCTCACTTTGAAGCTGTGGGGGCTTCATTTGTTTGTGAAGGATGTGAGGTGCTGCCTAAATGACTATGCCAATTCTTCAAAACCCACTTGCAGTTGACACACCACTGCTTCTGCATTCATTGTTTTGGGCCCAAGTTTGTGGACCCTATGATTGAAATTGTGCCCACTTTTCAAAGTCTTGTAACGCAATGAAGAAATAGACACATGCTATTGATATTTGTTACTCTAGTCTGCTATGAGTTTAATAAGATAAAGGATGATGAAAACCTTTAAAACATCAGCTTAACTATAACATCTGTACAACATCAGCTGAACTATAGAAAAACATTATTTTTTTTACATTTACTATGCATATTCTTGAGATAAATATTTTTACTGCACTCTTAGAAAGAAATGTTGCTATCTACAGCACCTTGAGAAGGTATTCACACCCCTTGACTTTTCCCACATTTTGTTGTTACAGCCTGAATTTAAAATGGATTGAATTGAGATGTTGCCATGGTCACCGGCCTACACAAAATACCCCATCACGTCAAAGCGGAATTATTTATTTTGAGGAAATTTAAAAAAATTGAAATATCTTGAGTCAATAAGTATTTAACCCTTTTGTTCTGCCAAGTCTAAACCACTTCAGTTGTAAAACGTTGCTTAACAAGACACATAATAAGTTGCATGGATTCACTCTGTCTGCAGTAATAGTGTTTAACATGATTTTTGAATAACTACCTAACCTCTGTGTCCCACACATACAATTATCTGTAAGGCCCCTCAGTCGAGCAGTGAATTTCAAATACAGATTCAACCCCAAAGACCAGGGAGGTTTTCCAATGCCTCGCAAAGAAGGGCTCCTATTGGTAGATGGGTGAAAAATAAAATAAAAAGCAGACATTGAATATTCATTTGAGCATGTTGAAGTTATTAATTACACATCTGAAGCTAAGCAGGGTTGGTCCTGGTCAGTCCCTGGATGGGAGACCAGATGCTGCTGGACGTGGTGTTGGAGGGCCAGTAGGAGGCACTCTTTCTATTGGTCTAAAAAAAATATCCCAATGCCCCAGGGTAGTGATTGGGGACACTGGGGACATATATCACGTGTACAGTTTGTGACCATTAACATCTGCTAAGAACATGTACAGTATGTGACCAATAACATCTGCTAATCACGTGTACAGTATGTTACCATTAACATCTGCTAATCACGTGTACAGTATGTGACCAATAACATCTGCTAATCACGTGTACAGTATGTGACCAATAACATCTGCTAATCACGTGTACAGTATGTGACGATAAAATGTGATTTGATTTGATTTGCTGGAGAGTAAGGACACTGCTCAGGGATTTCACCATAAGGGATTTGTGGTGGAAAGATGGGGGGGTGGGGGGTGGGGGGGGGTGGGAGTGTTTTTCTCCACTTATACAGGAGTTTTAAGCTAACATGTGGAATTGTTTTGAGGTAGTCATACCAATGATCATTTAGCAATATTTCTTTTTTACTGGTATTGGGGTCCTTTCAACAATTCTTGTGGGGCTTGTGGGTGTCCTAGCAAAATGGAGAACGCCATCGTGTTTATGAGAGTCTCATCTTTCCACAGAGAGGTCATAATAGTTTGTAGGCCAAAACCGTTTGGGTGCTACAGGCGATTCTGGGACAAGACTGATTTTCGGGACGTCTCGTGGTCTGACAAACACCGCTCTACACTCTAAAGACGTGGGGTTCAACAAGAGTTCTTCTAAGATCCTCAATGTTCTGAAAATTGCCCCCAAAAGGTTCTTCAGAGAACCCCATAGGAGGTGGGGGAACCTTCTTAGTTGGTGGGGGTTCATCGAGGAACCTTCTTAGTTGGTGGGGGTTTATCGAGGAACCTCCTTAGTTGGTGGGGGTTCATCAAGGAACCTTCTTAGTTGGTGGGGGTTCATCGAGGAACCTTCTTAGTTGGTGGGGGTTCATCGAGGAACCTTCTTAGTTGGTGGGGGTTCATCGAGGAACCTCCTTAGTTGGTGGGGGTTCATCAAGGAACCTTCTTAGTTGGTGGGGGTTCATCGAGGAACCTTCTTAGTTGGTGGGGGTTCATCGAGGAACCTTCTTAGTTGGTGGGGGTTCATCGAGACACCTCCTTAGTTGGTGGGGGTTCATCGAGGAACCTCCTTAGTTGGTGGTGGTTTTTGCAGGAACCTCCCTTAGTTGGTGGGGGTTCATCGAGGAACCTCCTTAGTTGGTGGGGGTTCGTCGAGGAACCTCCTTAGTTGGTGGGGGTTCATCGAGGAACCTCCTTAGTTGGTGGGGGTTCATCGAGGAACCTCCTTAGTTGGTGGGGGTTCATCGAGGAACCTTCTTAGTTGGTGGGGGTTCATCGAGGAACCTCCTTAGTTGGTGGGGATTCATCAAGGAACATCCTTAGTTGGTGGGGATTCATCGAGGAACCTCCTTAGTTGGTGGGGTTCATTGAAGAACCTCCTTAGTTGGTGGGGGTTCATCAAGGAACCTCCTTAGTTGGTGGGGGTTCATCGAGGAACCTCCTTAGTTGGTGGTGGTTTTTGCAGGAACCTCCTTAGTTGGTGGGGGTTCATCGAGGAACCTCCTTAGTTGGTGGGGGTTCATCGAGGAACCTCCTTAGTTGGTGGGGGTTCATCGAGGAACCTCCTTAGTTGGTGGGTTTTTTTGCAGGAACCTCCCTTAGTGTGTGGGGGTTCATCGAGGAACCTCCTTAGTTGGTGGGGGTTCATCGAGGAACCTCCTTAGTTGGTGGGGGTTCATCGAGGAACCTCCTTAGTTGGTGGTGGTTTTTGCAGGAACCTCCTTAGTTGGTGGGGGTTCATCGAGGAACCTCCTTAGTTGGTGGTGGTTTTTGCAGGAACCTAACTGCCCAACTGAAACATTTGGATTTGAATTTGAAAGGACAGCAGGTGCAGGCAAGTGCCTTCAAAACTGCAAAATGCAAAATCTCAATTGAAGCTCAGGTTTGTCCCTTGTGTCTAAATGGATATTGTTTTATGATGATATCATCTATCTTTTCATATTTGTGCAATTATTTCTAAAACAGAAAATGAACACAATTCAATGGATATCAATCAACAAAGAGGTAAGAATATGTAGGCGATAAGAATATGTTGAAGACTTGGGTGCAGATGACTGAACAGCTCACTTTTGTGTCTGTGTCGGCAGGTAAACAGATGAGGAGGCACACAAAGGTATGTCAATAGGTCTTGGTATGTTATGCAGATCACATGTACCACCCTCCCTCTGAATATCCCATAGGCCTCTACATTAAGGACAAGCTATGTGTATGAAAACCATCAAAACAGTTTTATTCATTCACATTTACCACAAAAAAAAAAAAGCTTTTTTAATCATCTATATAATTACTATTTGTGGGGGATTCATAGACTTCACCCTCCCTACACCTCTGATGAATATAACTGGAAACCTGTTTGATCAACATGCAATGCAAAATCATTCTGGCTATTGATACAGAGAACATCAACACATTAGCATCCATACGCCAAGGGTTTACCCATTGGACTTGGGGTTCTGCTGGGAATTTAACTCATATTTAGATTTTTTTAAATTCTGCTTCGCCACTAAAATCATCATTAACACTAAGAACTAAAATATTGTGTTATTGTTTTTATTGTTATGTGTAGTATTATTGATATTAATAATAATAATAATAAGGGAGTAGTTCAACAATTAACCCCATAAGGTTCTTCCATTAAAGGGGTTCTGTGAAGAGACAACATATAGGGGTTCCCCCACAGTTTAAATTTGAAGAAGCCCTAAAGAATCCTCCAGGAAGCTTTTCTTTTAGAGTGTAGCTATGCCACCTGTCACTGCAGATGGGAGGGAACTACTGGAAGATGAGGTGGATGGAAATGCAGCCCAGGCAAAAAAAACACATATCTGTAGTTTAAACAGACACATTTTTAGTTTTAGTTTTTACCGTGCTGGTTAGGTTTCCTCTGAGGGAACAGAAATTTGAGGGTAAAATTGCCCCCAATTGCCCCTATCATGGCTGTGGTAGGAGAAAACTGAAGATAGATCAACAACATTGTAGTTACTCCACAATACTAACCTAATGGACAAGACTGAAAAGAAGGGAGTCTGAAGTTCTCTAGCAGATTAGTAAGAATGTCTCACCCCTTGTTCAAGAATGGTCTTTTTCCCTTCATTCAGATAACGAACTCTCACTTTTGGCTATCTGAAAATGAAATAATGTCCAAAATATCACTATTTTTAAAACAAGTCATTGTAAGTTGGTTGTAATTACAGTGTAATCCACCAGAAAAGGCAGAACTAATAACACAACAAATATTATGGCTAAACGGAAATATACTAATTGATTTTAAAAAAATGTATATATTTGGGGATATAAAAAAAATATATAATCTTTGTGAATGATATGATAAATAGGACTGGGGGAGTAAATTTTTCTATAAATAATATAAATAGGACTGGTTGAGTTATGTCACACATGCAACTAACACAAATGTATGGGAATGTCTGCTCTACCCAGAATTACAATCAGCTAATTGCAGCTTTACCACAAAAATGGAAGTGGCAAGTTGGAAGGGGGAAAAAGTAAGGAAATTGTCTGTCTGCGCTGAACTAAAGACCACAATTGGTTTATGAAAATTGTGATTTCAAAATAGTATGCCAGTTTCATTTAAGGACCAAAACATTGACAACTGAGACACACAGATTCTAAAAAAAGTAATATTTTTTAGTTTTATACATTTGCAACATTTTCTAAAAACCTATTTTCGCTTTGTCATTGTGGAGTATTGTGTGTAGATTGATGAAGATTTGTATTTATTTAATACATTTTAGAATAAGGCTGTAACTTAACAAAATGTGGAAAAAGTCCAAATCTCCAGATTTTGCTGCAAAGAGACAGAATCATGAGATCATTTGTTTTGGAACTGTCCATATGTAGCTTGTTTTTGTTCGCAGGTTTTTGTTCGCTGGTTGCAGAATTGCAACATTTACCTGGAGCAAACTCTGCAAATAGCACTGCTGGGGGATTTCAAAACTCAGAGTCAACCGATCAAATAGATAAAAGTTTTTTTCATCAATTTACAATCTGTAGAAACTATGTTTTGAAAGGTTTAGAGAGGTTCTGAATTTTTGTGAAACATCACAGTATAATTAATATATATACTGGTACTGTATATATATACATACAGTACCAGTCAAAAGTTTGGACACATCTACTCATTTCAGGGTTTTTCTTTATTTTAACTAATAGTGAAGACATCAAATCTATGAAATGACATATGGAATCATGCAGTAACCAAAAAGCTGTTAAATTAATCAAAATATATTTTATATTTGAGATTCTTCAAAGTTGCCACCCTTTGACTTGATGACAGCTTTGCACACTCTTGGCATTCTCTCAACTAGCTTCACCTGGAATGCTTTTCCAACAGTTTTGAATGAGTTCCCACATATGCTGAGCACTTGTTGGCTGCTTTTCCTTCACTCTGTGGTCCAACTCATCCCAACCATCTCAATTGGGTTGAGGTCGGGTGATTGTGGAGGCCAGGTCATCTAATGCAGTATTCCATCACTGTGCCTTGATTTGTTTTAGACTTTGTTGATTCCATATGTGTTATTTCATAGTAATAATGTCTTCACTATTATTCTACAATGTAGAAAATAGTAAAAATAAAGAAAAACCCTGAAATGTGTTGGTGTGACGCATGTGACAAATAAAATGTGATTTGTTATATATATATATATATGTGTGTGTTCAAACCTTTGACTGGTACTATATATATACTGTATATATATTTCCTTTTCAAAAAATGTGCAAATATTTCAAAAACAAGTTTTCAGTTTGTCATTATGGGGTATTATGTTAAAATGGGTTAAATATTGTAGTTCTTTAGATATATAGAGTCATATTGTCACGACTTCTGCCCAAGTCGTTGCCTCTCGGGCGGTGCTCGGCGTTCGGCGTCACCGGTCTTCTAGCCATCATTGATCCATTTTTCATTTTCCATTGGTTTTGTCTTGTCTTCCAACACACCTGTTTTCAATCCCATTCATTACCTGTTGTGTATTTAACCCTCTGTTTCCCCTTATGTCTTTGTCAGAGATTGTTTATTGTCAGTGTTGTGTTTATTTTATAGGTGCGTGACGGGTCCTCGTACCCATGTTTGTTTATATTCTATTCTTATTCGTGTTATGGAGCATGTTACTTGGACATTCATTAAAATACTCCATTTTACACTCCGTTTGACTCTCCTGCGCCTGACTTCCCTGCAACCTATACACATGACGCTGACACTTACTATAGGTTACATAATGTAGTTCTTTAGATAAATAGAGTCTAACTATAGGTTACATAATGTAGTTCTTTAGATAAATAGAGTCTAACTATAGGTTACATAATATAGTTCTTTAGATAAATAGAGTCTTACTATAGGTTACATTATGTAGTTCTTTAGATAAATAGAGTCTTACTATAGGTTACATAATGTAGTTCTTTAGATAAATAGAGTCTAACTATAGGTTACATAATGTAGTTCTTTAGATAAATAGAGTCTTACTATAGGTTACATAATGTAGTTCTTTAGATAAATAGTCTTACTATAGGTTACATAATGTAGTTCTTTAGATAAATAGAGTCTAACTATAGATGCGGCAGGGTTGCCTAGTGGTTAGAGCGTTGGACTAGTAACCAAAAGGTTGCAAGTTCAAATCCCTGAGCTGCCAAGGTACAAATCGTTCTGCCCCTGAACAGGCAGTTAACCCACTGTTCCTAGGCTGTCATTGAAAATAAGAATTTGTTCTTAACTGACTTTCCTAGTAAAATAAAAGGTTAAATATTGTAGCTCTTTAGATCCAGTTGAAGTTGGAAGTTTGCATACAATTAGTTTGGAGTCATTAAAACTTGTTTTTCAACCACTCCACAAATTTCTTGTTAACAAACTATAGTTTTGGCAAGTCGGTTAGGATATCTATTGTGTGCATGACACAAATAATGTTTCTTTTTGGCCATAATGACCATCGTTATGTTTGGAGGAAAAAGGGGGAGACTTGCAAGTTGAAGAACACCATCCCAACCGTGAAGCACAGGGGTGGCAGCATCATGGTGTTGGGGTGCTTTGCTGCAGGAGGGACTGGTGCACTTCACAAAATAGATGGCATCATGAGGATGGAAAATCATGTGGATATATTGAAGCAACATCTCAAGACATCAGTCAGGAAGTTAAAGCTTGGTCACAAATGGGTCTCCAAATGGACAATGACCCCAAGCATACTTCCAAAGTTGTGGCAAATGGCCTAAGTACAACAAAGCCAAGGTATTGGAGTGGCCATCACAAAGCCCTGACCTCAATCCTATAGAAAATTTGTGGGCAGAACTGAAAAAGCATGTGCGAGCAACGAGGCCTACAAACCTGACTTAGTTTCACCAGCTCTGTCAGGAGGAATGGGCAAAAAGTCACCCAACTTATTGTGGGAAGCTTGCAGAAGGCTACCCGAAACGTTTGACCCAAGTTAAACAATTAAAAGGCAAAGCTACCAAATACTAATTGAGTGTATGTTAACTTATTTCCCACTGGGAATGGGATGAAAGAAATAAATGTTCAAATAAATCATTCTCTCTACTATTATTCTGACATTTCACATTCTTAAAATAAAGTGATGATCCTAACTGGCAGGGCATTTCTACCCAGATTAAATGTCAGGAATTGAGAAAAACTGAGTTTAAATGTATTTGGCTAAGGTGTATGTAAACTTCCGACTTCAACTGTACATTGAGTGTACTGTACATTGAGTGTACTGTATAGTGTTTCTGCAGTAATGTTGGAGGTAGTTGCTCTTCAATGCAGGCTCAACCTTTAGGGACTCTGCTTGCAATGATATTTGTGAGCTCAAAAAAGATAAAGTCCATCCCTAGATCCCAACTGAAGTACTCACTCTTTCACACACACTGCTACTTGCAGTGGATTGCAAGGCCAGTGTTATAGTATAGTAGTGGCTAAAGCCATCCCTCTCCCAGTTCTAGATGTGCAATGGCCCATGCAGTTCCCTCAGAGTGTGTTTAGGAGAGAGCCCTCTCCATGTCTGTTCAGTTGTGCCTGATTTACCAACACACACACACACACACACACACACACACACACACACACACACACACACACACACACACACACACACACACACACACACACACACACACACACACACACACACACACACACACACACACACGCACACACACACACTAACAAACAGATACACACACACACACACACACACACACACACACACACACACACACACACACACACACACACACACACACACACACACACAGACACACACACACACACACACACACACACTAACAAACAGATACACACATACACACACACACACACACACACACACACACACACACACACACACACACACACACACACACACACACACACACACACACACTAACAAACAGATACACACACACACACACACACACACACACACACACACACACACACACACACACACACACACACACACTAACAAACAGATACACACACACACACACACACACACACACACACACTCACACACACACACACACACACACACACACACACACGCACACACACACACTAACAAACAGATACACACACACACACACACACACACACACACACACACACACACACACACACACACACACACACACACACACACACACACACACACACACACACACACACACACACACACACACACACACACACACACACACACACACACACACACACACACTAACAAACAGATACACACACACACACACACACACACACACACACGCACACACACACACTAACAAACAGATACACACACACACACACACACACACACACACACACACACACACACACACACACACACACACACACACACACACACACACACACACACACACACACACACACACACACACACACACACACAGACAGTTCAGTTGTGGCTGGTTTACCAACACTATTGATTGCAGGTGATGTTCTGGACAGTGTCCATCTGACCTCAGGAGGAGCCTAAATACATCACTGTCCAGAGAGACCTCATGAGACTCAGGGTAATACTGACTCTGTGTGTGTGTGTGTGTGTGTGTGTGTGTGTGTGTGTGTGTGTGTGTGTGTGTGTGTGTGTGTGTGTGTGTGTGTGTGTGTGTGTGTGTGTGTGAGTGTGTGTGTGTGTGTGTGTGTGTGTGTGTGTGTGTGTGTGTGTGTGTGTGTGTGTGTGTGTGTGTGTGTGTGTGTGTGTGTGTGTGTGTGTGTGTGTGAGTGTGTGTGTGTGTGTGTGTGTGTGTGTGTGTGTGTGTGTGTGTGTGTGTGTGTGTGTGTGTGTGTGTGTGTGTGTGTGTGTGTGTGTGTGTGTGTGTGTGTGTGTGTGTGTGTGTGTGTGTGTGTGTGTGTGTGTGTGTGTACTGCAGGCTGCAGCAGCCCTGTTCCCCTCTCCCTCCCTGAGTAGACAGACACATTGATAAAGTGGCCACAGAAAGTCAACAGGATAAACACTTATATACTCTTTTTTTTTAAATACACTGCCTGTGGTTGGATAGTCCTGGGGAAGTCTACTGTACTATTCTAATGGAGTGAGAGACAGAGTCTACTGTACTATTCTAATGGAGTGAGAGACAGAGTCTACTGTACTATTCTAATGGAGTGAGAGACATAGTCTACTGTACTATTCTAATGGAGTGAGAGACAGAGTCTACTGTACTATTCTAATGGAGTGAGAGACAGAGTCTACTGTACTATTCTAATGGAGTGAGAGACAGAGTCTACTGTACTATTCTAGTGGAGTGAGAGACAGAGTCTACTGTACTATTCTAATGGAGTGGGAGACAGAGTCTACTGTACTATTCTAATGGAGTGAGAGACAGAGTCTACTGTACTATTCTAATGGAGTGAGAGACATAGTCTACTGTACTATTCTAATGGAGTGAGAGACAGAGTCTACTGTACTATTCTAATGGAGTGAGAGACAGAGTCTACTGTACTATTCTAATGGAGTGAGAGACAGAGTCTACTGTACTATTCTAATAGAGTGAGAGACAGAGTCTACTGTACTATTCTAATGGAGTGAGAGACAGAGTCTACTGTACTATTCTAATGGAGTGAGAGACATAGTCTACTGTACTATTCTAATGGAGTGAGAGACAGAGTCTACTGTACTATTCTAATGGAGTGAGAGACAGAGTCTACTGTACTATTCTAATGGAGTGAGAGACAGAGTCTACTGTACTATTCTAATAGAGTGAGAGACAGAGTCTACTGTACTATTCTAATAGAGTGAGAGACAGAGTCTACTGTACTATTCTAATGGAGTGAGAGACAGAGTCTACTGTCCTATTCTAATGGAGTGAGAGACAGAGTCTACTGTACTATTCTAATGGAGTGGGAGACAGAGTCTACTGTACTATTCTAATGGAGTGAGAGACAGAGTCTACTGTACTATTCTAATGGAGTGAGAGACATAGTCTACTGTACTATTCTAATGGAGTGAGAGACAGAGTCTACTGTACTATTCTAATGGAGTGAGAGACAGAGTCTACTGTACTATTCTAGTGGAGTGAGAGACAGAGTCTACTGTACTATTCTAATGGAGTGGGAGACAGAGTCTACTGTACTATTCTAATGGAGTGAGAGACAGAGTCTACTGTACTATTCTAATGGAGTGAGAGACATAGTCTACTGTACTATTCTAATGGAGTGAGAGACAGAGTCTACTGTACTATTCTAATGGAGTGAGAGACAGAGTCTACTGTACTATTCTAATGGAGTGAGAGACAGAGTCTACTGTACTATTCTAATAGAGTGAGAGACAGAGTCTACTGTACTATTCTAATAGAGTGAGAGACAGAGTCTACTGTACTATTCTAATGGAGTGAGAGACAGAGTCTACTGTCCTATTCTAATGGAGTGAGAGACAGAGTCTACTGTACTATTCTAATGGAGTGAGAGACAGAGTCTACTGTACTATTCTAATGGAGTGAGAGACAGAGTCTACTGTACTATTCTAATGGAGTGAGAGACAGAGTCTTGGGGAGGGCTACTGTACTATTCTAATGGAGTGAGAGACAGAGTCTACTGTACTATTCTAATGGAGTGAGAGACAGAGTCTACTGTACTATTCTAATGGAGTGAGAGACAGAGTCTACTGTACTATTCTAATGGAGTGAGAGACAGAGTCTACTGTACTATTCTAATAGAGTGAGAGACAGAGTCTACTGTACTATTCTAATAGAGTGAGAGACAGAGTCTACTGTACTATTCTAATGGAGTGAGAGACAGAGTCTACTGTACTATTCTAATGGAGTGAGAGACAGAGTCCTGGGGAGGGCTACTGTACTATTCTAATAGAGTGAGAGACAGAGTCTACTGTACTATTCTAATAGAGTGAGAGACAGAGTCTACTGTACTATTCTAATGGAGTGAGAGACAGAGACCTGGGGAGGGCTACTGTACTATTCTAATAGAGTGAGAGACAGAGTCTACTGTACTATTCTAATAGAGTGAGAGACAGAGTCTACTGTACTATTCTAATGGAGTGAGAGACAGAGTCTACTGTACTATTCTAATGGAGTGAGAGACAGGGTCTACTGTACTATTCTAATGGAGTGAGAGACAGAGTCCTGGGGAGGGCTACTGTACTATTCTAATGGAGTGAGAGACAGAGTCTACTGTACTATTCTAATGGAGTGAGAGACAGAGTCTACTGTACTATTCTAATGGAGTGAGAGACAGAGTCTACTGTACTATTCTAATGGAGTGAGAGACAGAGTCTACTGTACTATTCTAATGGAGTGAGAGACAGAGTCTACTGTACTATTCTAATGGAGTGAGAGACAGAGTCTACTGTACTATTCTAATAGAGTGAGAGACAGAGTCTACTGTACTATTCTAATGGAGTGAGAGACAGAGTCTACTGTACTATTCTAATGGAGTGAGAGACAGAGTCCTGGGGAAGTCTACTGTACTATTCTAATGGAGTGAGAGACAGAGTCTACTGTACTATTCTAATGGAGTGAGAGACAGAGTCTACTGTACTATTCTAATGGAGTGAGAGACAGAGTCTACTGTACTATTCTAATGGAGTGAGAGACAGAATCTACTGTACTATTCTAATGGAGTGAGAGACAGAGTCTACTGTACTATTCTAATGGAGTGAGAGACAGAGTCTACTGTACTATTCTAATGGAGTGAGAGACAGAGTCTACTGTACTATTCTAATAGAGTGAGAGACAGAGTCTACTGTACTATTCTAATGGAGTGAGAGACAGAGTCTACTGTACTATTCTAATGGAGTGAGAGACAGAGTCTACTGTACTATTCTAATGGAGTGAGAGACAGAGTCCTGGGGAGGGTTACTGTACTATTCTAATGGAGTGAGAGACAGAGTCTACTGTACTATTCTAATGGAGTGAGAGACAGAGTCTACTGTACTATTCTAATGGAGTGAGAGACAGAGTCCTGGGGAGGGTTACTGTACTATTCTAGTGGAGTGAGAGACAGAGTCTACTGTACTATTCTAATGGAGTGAGAGACAGAGTCCTGGGGAGGGTTACTGTACTATTCTAGTGGAGTGAGAGACAGAGTCTACTGTACTATTCTAATGGAGTGAGAGACAGAGTCCTGGGGAGGGTTACTGTACTATTCTAGTGGAGTGAGAGACAGAGTCTACTGTACTATTCTAATGGAGTGAGAGACAGAGTCCTGGGGAGGGCTACTGTACTATTCTAATAGAGTGAGAGACAGAGTCTACTGTACTATTCTAATGGAGTGAGAGACAGAGTCCTGGGGAGGGCTAATGTACTATTCTAATAGAGTGAGAGACAGAGTCTACTGTACTATTCTAATAGAGTGAGAGACAGAGTCTACTGTACTATTCTAATGGAGTTAGAGACAGAGTCTACTGTACTATTCTAATGGAGTGAGAGACAGAGTCTACTGTACTATTCTAATGGAGTGAGAGACAGAGTCTACTGTACTATTCTAATAGAGTGAGAGACAGAGTCTACTGTACTATTCTAATGGAGTGAGAGACAGTGTCTACTGTCCTATTCTAATGGAGTGAGAGACAGAGTCTACTGTACTATTCTAATGGAGTGGGAGACAGAGTCTACTGTACTATTCTAATGGAGTGAGAGACAGAGTCTACTGTACTATTCTAATGGAGTGAGAGACATAGTCTACTGTACTATTCTAATGGAGTGAGAGACAGAGTCTACTGTACTATTCTAATGGAGTGAGAGACAGAGTCTACTGTACTATTCTAGTGGAGTGAGAGACAGAGTCTACTGTACTATTCTAATGGAGTGGGAGACAGAGTCTACTGTACTATTCTAATGGAGTGAGAGACAGAGTCTACTGTACTATTCTAATGGAGTGAGAGACATAGTCTACTGTACTATTCTAATGGAGTGAGAGACAGAGTCTACTGTACTATTCTAATGGAGTGAGAGACAGAGTCTACTGTACTATTCTAATGGAGTGAGAGACAGAGTCTACTGTACTATTCTAATAGAGTGAGAGACAGAGTCTACTGTACTATTCTAATAGAGTGAGAGACAGAGTCTACTGTACTATTCTAATGGAGTGAAAGACAGAGTCTACTGTACTATTCTAATGGAGTGAGAGACAGAGTCCTGGGGAAGGCTACTGTACTATTCTAATGGAGTGAGAGACAGAGTCTACTGTACTATTCTAATAGAGTGAGAGACAGAGTCTACTGTACTATTCTAATGGAGTGAGAGACATAGTCTACTGTACTATTCTAATGGAGTGAGAGACAGAGTCTACTGTACTATTCTAATGGAGTGAGAGACAGAGTCTACTGTACTATTCTAATGGAGTGAGAGACAGAGTCTACTGTACTATTCTAATGGAGTGAGAGACAGAGTCTACTGTACTATTCTAATGGAGTGAGAGACAGAGTCTACTGTACTATTCTAATGGAGTGAGAGACAGAGTCCTGGGGAGGGCTACTGTACTATTCTAATGGAGTGAGAGACAGAGTCTACTGTACTATTCTAATGGAGTGAGAGACAGAGTCTACTGTACTATTCTAATGGAGTGAGAGACAGAGTCTACTGTACTATTCTAATGGAGTGAGAGACAGAGTCTACTGTACTATTCTAATGGAGTGAGAGACAGAGTCTACTGTACTATTCTAATGGAGTGAGAGACAGAGTCTACTGTACTATTCTAATAGAGTGAGAGACAGAGTCCTGGGGAAGGCTACTGTACTATTCTAATGTAGTGAGAGACAGAGTCTACTGTACTATTCTAATGGAGTGAGAGACAGAGTCTACTGTACTATTCTAATGGAGTGAGAGACAGAGTCCTGGGGAGGGCTACTGTACTATTCTAATAGAGTGAGAGACAGAGTCTACTGTACTATTCTAATAGAGTGAGAGACAGAGTCTACTGTACTATTCTAATGGAGTGAGAGACAGAGTCCTGGGGAGGGCTACTGTACTATTCTAGTGGAGTGAGAGACAGAGTCTACTGTACTATTCTAATGGAGTGAGAGACAGAGTCCTGGGGAGGGCTACTGTACTATTCTAATAGAGTGAGAGACAGAGTCTACTGTACTATTCTAATAGAGTGAGAGACAGAGTCTACTGTACTATTCTAATGGAGTGAGAGACAGAGACCTGGGGAGGGCTACTGTACTATTCTAATAGAGTGAGAGACAGAGTCTACTGTACTATTCTAATAGAGTGAGAGACAGAGTCTACTGTACTATTCTAATGGAGTGAGAGACAGAGTCTACTGTACTATTCTAATGGAGTGAGAGACAGGGTCTACTGTACTATTCTAATGGAGTGAGAGACAGAGTCCTGGGGAGGGCTACTGTACTATTCTAATGGAGTGAGAGACAGAGTCTACTGTACTATTCTAATGGAGTGAGAGACAGAGTCTACTGTACTATTCTAATGGAGTGAGAGACAGAGTCTACTGTACTATTCTAATGGAGTGAGAGACAGAGTCTACTGTACTATTCTAATGGAGTGAGAGACAGAGTCTACTGTACTATTCTAATGGAGTGAGAGACAGAGTCTACTGTACTATTCTAATAGAGTGAGAGACAGAGTCTACTGTACTATTCTAATGGAGTGAGAGACAGAGTCTACTGTACTATTCTAATGGAGTGAGAGACAGAGTCCTGGGGAAGTCTACTGTACTATTCTAATGGAGTGAGAGACAGAGTCTACTGTACTATTCTAATGGAGTGAGAGACAGAGTCTACTGTACTATTCTAATGGAGTGAGAGACAGAGTCTACTGTACTATTCTAATGGAGTGAGAGACAGAATCTACTGTACTATTCTAATGGAGTGAGAGACAGAGTCTACTGTACTATTCTAATGGAGTGAGAGACAGAGTCTACTGTACTATTCTAATGGAGTGAGAGACAGAGTCTACTGTACTATTCTAATAGAGTGAGAGACAGAGTCTACTGTACTATTCTAATGGAGTGAGAGACAGAGTCTACTGTACTATTCTAATGGAGTGAGAGACAGAGTCTACTGTACTATTCTAATGGAGTGAAAGACAGAGTCTACTGTACTATTCTAATGGAGTGAGAGACAGTCTACTGTACTATTCTAATAGAGTGAGAGACAGAGTCTACTGTACTATTCTAATAGAGTGAGAGACAGAGTCTACTGTACTATTCTAATGGAGTGAGAGACAGAGTCTACTGTACTATTCTAATGGAGTGAGAGACAGAGTCTACTGTACTATTCTAATAGAGTGAGAGACAGAGTCTACTGTACTATTCTAATGGAGTGAGAGACAGAGTCTACTGTACTATTCTAATGGAGTGAGAGACAGAGTCCTGGGGAGGGTTACTGTACTATTCTAATGGAGTGAGAGACAGAGTCTACTGTACTATTCTAATGGAGTGAGAGACAGAGTCTACTGTACTATTCTAATGGAGTGAGAGACAGAGTCCTGGGGAGGGTTACTGTACTATTCTAGTGGAGTGAGAGACAGAGTCTACTGTACTATTCTAATGGAGTGAGAGACAGAGTCCTGGGGAGGGTTACTGTACTATTCTAGTGGAGTGAGAGACAGAGTCTACTGTACTATTCTAATGGAGTGAGAGACAGAGTCCTGGGGAGGGTTACTGTACTATTCTAGTGGAGTGAGAGACAGAGTCTACTGTACTATTCTAGTGGAGTGAGAGACAGAGTCTACTGTACTATTCTAATGGAGTGAGAGACAGAGTCCTGGGGAGGGCTACTGTACTATTCTAATAGAGTGAGAGACAGAGTCTACTGTACTATTCTAATAGAGTGAGAGACAGAGTCTACTGTACTATTCTAATGGAGTTAGAGACAGAGTCTACTGTACTATTCTAATGGAGTGAGAGACAGAGTCTACTGTACTATTCTAATGGAGTGAGAGACAGAGTCTACTGTACTATTCTAATGGAGTGAGAGACAGAGTCTACTGTACTATTCTAATAGAGTGAGAGACAGAGTCTACTGTACTATTCTAATGGAGTGAGAGACATAGTCTACTGTACTATTCTAATGGAGTGAGAGACAGAGTCTACTGTACTATTCTAATAGAGTGAGAGACAGAGTCTACTGTACTATTCTAATGGAGTGAGAGACAGAGTCTACTGTACTATTCTAATGGAGTGAGAGACAGAGTCCTGGGGAGGGCTACTGTACTATTCTAATGGAGTGAGAGACAGAGTCTACTGTACTATTCTAATGGAGTGAGAGACAGAGTCTACTGTACTATTCTAATGGAGTGAGAGACATAGTCTACTGTACTATTCTAATGGAGTGAGAGACAGTCTACTGTACTATTCTAATAGAGTGAGAGACAGAGTCTACTGTACTATTCTAATGGAGTGAGAGACAGAGTCTACTGTACTATTCTAATGGAGTGAGAGACAGAGTCTACTGTACTATTCTAATGGAGTGAAAGACAGAGTCTACTGTACTATTCTAATGGAGTGAGAGACAGAGTCTACTGTACTATTCTAATGGAGTGAGAGACAGAGTCTACTGTACTATTCTAATGGAGTGAGAGACAGAGTCTACTGTACTATTCTAATAGAGTGAGAGACAGAGTCTACTGTACTATTCTAATGGAGTGAGAGACAGAGTCTACTGTACTATTCTAATGGAGTGAGAGACAGAGTCTACTGTACTATTCTAATGGAGTGAGAGACAGAGTCTACTGTACTATTCTAATAGAGTGAGAGACAGAGTCCTGGGGAAGGCTACTGTACTATTCTAATGTAGTGAGAGACAGAGTCTACTGTACTATTCTAATGGAGTGAGAGACAGAGTCTACTGTACTATTCTAATGGAGTGAGAGACAGAGTCCTGGGGAGGGCTACTGTACTATTCTAGTGGAGTGAGAGACAGAGTCTACTGTACTATTCTAATAGAGTGAGAGACAGAGTCTACTGTACTATTCTAATGGAGTGAGAGACAGAGTCTACTGTACTATTCTAATGGAGTGAGAGACAGAGTCCTGGGGAGGGCTACTGTACTATTCTAATAGAGTGAGAGACAGAGTCTACTGTACTATTCTAATAGAGTGAGAGACAGAGTCTACTGTACTATTCTAATGGAGTGAGAGACAGAGACCTGGGGAGGGCTACTGTACTATTCTAATAGAGTGAGAGACAGAGTCTACTGTACTATTCTAATAGAGTGAGAGACAGAGTCTACTGTACTATTCTAATGGAGTGAGAGACAGAGTCTACTGTACTATTCTAATGGAGTGAGAGACAGGGTCTACTGTACTATTCTAATGGAGTGAGAGACAGAGTCCTGGGGAGGGCTACTGTACTATTCTAATGGAGTGAGAGACAGAGTCTACTGTACTATTCTAATGGAGTGAGAGACAGAGTCTACTGTACTATTCTAATGGAGTGAGAGACAGAGTCTACTGTACTATTCTAATGGAGTGAGAGACAGAGTCTACTGTACTATTCTAATGGAGTGAGAGACAGAGTCTACTGTACTATTCTAATGGAGTGAGAGACAGAGTCTACTGTACTATTCTAATAGAGTGAGAGACAGAGTCTACTGTACTATTCTAATGGAGTGAGAGACAGAGTCTACTGTACTATTCTAATGGAGTGAGAGACAGAGTCCTGGGAAGTCTACTGTACTATTCTAATGGAGTGAGAGACAGAGTCTACTGTACTATTCTAATGGAGTGAGAGACAGAGTCTACTGTACTATTCTAATGGAGTGAGAGACAGAGTCTACTGTACTATTCTAATGGAGTGAGAGACAGAGTCTACTGTACTATTCTAATGGAGTGAGAGACAGAGTCTACTGTACTATTCTAATGGAGTGAGAGACAGAGTCTACTGTACTATTCTAATGGAGTGAGAGACAGAGTCTACTGTACTATTCTAATAGAGTGAGAGACAGAGTCTACTGTACTATTCTAATGGAGTGAGAGACAGAGTCTACTGTACTATTCTAATGGAGTGAGAGACAGAGTCTACTGTACTATTCTAATGGAGTGAGAGACAGAGTCCTGGGGAGGGTTACTGTACTATTCTAATGGAGTGAGAGACAGAGGCTACTGTACTATTCTAATAGAGTGAGAGACAGAGTCTACTGTACTATTCTAATAGAGTGAGAGACAGAGTCTACTGTACTATTCTAATGGAGTTAGAGACAGAGTCTACTGTACTATTCTAATGGAGTGAGAGACAGAGTCTACTGTACTATTCTAATGGAGTGAGAGACAGAGTCTACTGTACTATTCTAATGGAGTGAGAGACAGAGTCTACTGTACTATTCTAATGGAGTGAGAGACAGAGTCTACTGTACTATTCTAATGGAGTGAGAGACAGAGTCTACTGTACTATTCTAATGGAGTGAGAGACAGAGTCTACTGTACTATTCTAATGGAGTGAGAGACAGAGTCCTGGGGAGGGCTACTGTACTATTCTAATGGAGTGAGAGACAGAGTCTACTGTACTATTCTAATGGAGTGAGAGACAGAGTCTACTGTACTATTCTAATGGAGTGAGAGACAGAGTCTACTGTACTATTCTAATAGAGTGAGAGACAGAGTCTACTGTACTATTCTAATAGAGTGAGAGACAGAGTCTACTGTACTATTCTAATGGAGTGAGAGACAGAGTCTACTGTACTATTCTAATAGAGTGAGAGACAGAGTCTACTGTACTATTCTAATAGAGTGAGAGACAGAGTCTACTGTACTATTCTAATGGAGTGAGAGACAGAGTCTACTGTACTATTCTAATAGAGTGAGAGACAGTCTACTGTACTATTCTAATAGAGTGAGAGACAGAGTCCTGAGGAGGGCTACTGTACTATTCTAATGGAGTGAGAGACAGAGTCTACTGTACTATTCTAATGGAGTGAGAGACAGAGTCCTGGGGTGGGCTACTGTACTATTCGAACCTCCTCTTAGAGTTGTGTTTCCTATGTTGACTTGTCAATCCGCTCTTTGTTTTCATTCTGATCAAGGCCATAACAAATTTACATTTACATTACATTTAAGTCATTTAGCAGACGCTCTTATCCAGAGCGACTTACAAATTGGTGAATTCACCTTCTGACATCCAGTGGAACAGCCACTTTACAATAGTGCATCTAAATCATTAAGGGGGGGTGAGAAGGATTACTTATCTTATCCTAGGTATTCCTTGAAGAGGTGGGGTTTCAGGTGTCTCCGGAAGGTGGTGATTGACTCCGCTGTCCTGGCGTCGTGAGGGAGTTTGTTCCACCATTGGGGGGCCAGAGCAGCGAACAGTTTTGACTGGGCTGAGCGGGAACTGTACTTCCTCAATGGTAGGGAGGCGAGCAGGCCAGAGGTGGATGAACGCAGTGCCCTTGCTTGGGTGTAGGGCCTGATCAGAGCCTGGAGGTACTGCGGTGCCGTTCCCCTCACAGCTCCGTAGGCAAGCACCATGGTCTTGTAGCGGATGCGAGCTTCAACTGGAAGCCAGTGGAGAGAGCGGAGGAGCGGGGTGACGTGAGAGAACTTGGGAAGGTTGAACACCAGACGGGCTGCGGCGTTCTGGATGAGTTGTAGGGGTTTAATGGCACAGGCAGGGAGCCCAGCCAACAGCGAGTTGCAGTAATCCAGACGGGAGATGACAAGTGCCTGGATTAGGACCTGCGCCGCTTCCTGTGTGAGGCAGGGTCGTACTCTGCGGATGTTGTAGAGCATGAACCTACAGGAACGGGCCACCGCCATGATGTTGGTTGAGAACGACAGGGTGTTGTCCAGGATCACGCCAAGGTTCTTAGCGCTCTGGGAGGACGACACAACGGAGTTGTCAACCGTGATGGCGAGGTCATGGAACGGGCAGTCCTTCCCGGGAGGAAGAGCAGCTCCGTCTTGCCGAGGTTCAGCTTGAGGTGGTGATCCGTCATCCACACTGATATGTCTGCCAGACATGCAGAGATGCGATTCGCCACCTGGTCATCAGAAGGGGGAAAGGAGAAGATTAATTGTGTGTCGTCTGCATAGCAATGATAGGAGAGACCATGTGAGGTTATGACAGAGCCAAGTGACTTGGTGTATAGCGAGAATAGGAGAGGGCCTAGAACAGAGCCCTGGGGGACACCAGTGGTGAGAGCGCGTGGCGAGGAGACAGATTCTCGCCACGCCACCTGGTAGGAGCGACCTGTCAGGTAGGACGCAATCAAGCGTGGGCCGCGCCGGAGATGCCCAACTCGGAGAGGGTGGAGAGGAGGATCTGATGGTTCACAGTATCGAAGGCAGCCGATAGGTCTAGAAGGATGAGAGCAGAGGAGAGAGAGTTAGCTTTAGCCGTGCGGAGCGCCTCCGTGATACAGAGAAGAGCAGTCTCAGTTGAATGACTAGTCTTGAAACCTGACTGATTTGGATCAAGAAGGTCATTCTGAGAGAGATAGTGGGAGAGCTGGCCAAGGACGGCACGTTCAAGAGTTTTGGAGAGAAAAGAAAGAAGGGATACTGGTCTGTAGTTGTTGACATCGGAGGGATCGAGTGTAGGTTTTTTCAGAAGGGGTGCAACTCTCGCTCTCTTGAAGACGGAAGGGACGTAGCCAGCGGTCAGGGATGAGTTGATGAGCGAGGTGAGGTAAGGGAGAAGGTCCCCGGAGATGGTCTGGAGAAGAGAGGAGGGGATAGGGTCAAGCGGGCAGGTTGTTGGGCGGCCGGCCGTCACAAGAAGCGAGATTTCATCTGGAGAGAGAGGGGAGAAAGAGGTCAGAGCACAGGGTAGGGCAGTGTGAGCAGAACCAGCGGTGTCGTTTGACTTAGCAAACGAGGATCGGATGTCGTCGACCTTCTTTTCAAAATGGTTGACGAAGTCATCTGCAGAGAGGGAGGAGGGGGGAGGGGGAGGAGGATTCAGGAGGGAGGAGAAGGTGGCAAAGAGCTTCCTAGGGTTAGAGGCAGATGCTTGGAATTTAGAGTGGTAGAAAGTGGCTTTAGCAGCAGAGACAGAGGAGGAAAATGTAGAGAGGAGGGAGTGAAAGGATGCCAGGTCCGCAGGGAGGCGAGTTTTCCTCCATTTCCGCTCGGCTGCCCGGAGCTCTGTTCTGTGAGCTCGCAATGAGTCATCGAGCCACGGAGCGGGAGGGGAGGACCGAGCCGGCCTGGAGGATAGGGGACATAGAGAGTCAAAGGATGCAGAAAGGGAAGAGAGGAGGGTTGAGGAGGCAGACTCAGGAGAAAGGTTGGAGAAGGTATGAGCAGAGGGAAGAGATGATAGGATGGAAGAGGAGAGAGTAGCGGGGAGAGAGAGCGAAGGTTGGGACGGCGCGATACCATCCGAGTAGGGGCAGTGTGGGAAGTGTTGGATGAGAGCGAGAGGGAAAAGGATACAAGGTAGTGGTCGGAGACTTGGAGGGGAGTTGCAATGAGGTTAGTGGAAGAACAGCATCTAGTAAAGATGAGGTCGAGCGTATTGCCTGCCTTGTGAGTAGGGGGAAGGTGAGAGGGTGAGGTCAAAAGAGGAGAGGAGTGGAAAGAAGGAGGCAGAGAGGAATGAGTCAAAGGTAGACGTGGGGAGGTTAAAGTCGCCCAGGACTGTGAGAGGTGAGCCGTCCTCAGGAAAGGAGCTTATCAAGGCATCAAGCTCATTGATGAACTCTCCGAGGGAACCTGGAGGGCGATAAATGATAAGGATGTTAAGCTTGAAAGGGCTGGTAACTGTGACAGCATGGAATTCAAAGGAGGCGATAGATAGATGGGTAAGGGGAGAGAGAGAGAATGACCACTTGGGAGAGATGAGGATCCCGGTGCCACCACCCCGCTGACCAGAAGCTCTCGGGTGTGCGAGAACACGTGGGCGGACGAAGAGAGAGCAGTAGGAGTAGCAGTGTTATCTGTGGTGATCCATGTTTCCGTCAGTGCCAGGAAGTCGAGGGACTGGAGGGAGGCATAGGCTGAGATGAACTCTGCCTTGTTGGCCGCAGATCGGCAGTTCCAGAGGCTACCGGAGACCAGGAACTCCACGTGGGTCGTGCGCGCTGGGACCACCAGATTAGGGTGGCCGCGGCCACGCGGTGTGGAGCGTTTGTATGGTCTGTGCAGAGAGGAGAGAACAGGGATAGATAGACACATAGTTGACATGGTACAGAAGAGGCTACGCTAATGCAAAGGAGATTGGAATGACAAGTGGACTACACGTCTCGAATGTTCAGAAAGTTAAGCTTACGTAGCAAGAATCTTATAGACTAAAATGATTGAAATGGTACAGTACTGCTGGAGTAGGCTAGCTGGTAGTGGCTGCGATGTAGCTAACCTAGAAAATCGCTCTAGGCTAAACAATTGACTTAGATACAAAGACGGCTATGTAGCTAGCTAGCTACGATCAAACAAAACAAACCGTTGTACTGTAATAGTTACTACAGTGCTGCTATTCGGGGGCTAGCTGGCTAGCTACGTTAAGAGAACGACAATAGCTGGCCAGCTAACCTAGAAAATCGCTCTAGGCTACACAATTGTCTTAGATACAAAGACGGCTATGTAGCTAGCTAGCTACGATCAAACAAAACAAACCGTTGTACTGTAATAGTTACTACAGTGCTGCTATTCGGGGGCTAGCTGGCTAGCTACGTTGAAAGACCGACAATAGCTGGCCAGCTAACCTAGAAAATCGCTCTAGACTACACAATTGTCTTAGATACAAAGACGGCTATGTAGCTGGCTAGCTACGATCAAACAAATCAAACCGTTGTACTGTAATGAAGTGAAATGAAAGATGTGATACTACCTGTGGAGCGACGCGGAATGATTAACTTGAATGAGCTAAATAAAGCTAAATAAAGAATACAGTAGTGTAACGTACTGTAGTAAAAAATACTTCAAAGTACCACTTAAGTCATTGTTTGGGGTATCTGCTCTCCACTGAAGTCATTGTTTGGGGTATCTGCTCTCCACTGAAGTCATTGTTTGGGGTATCTGCTCTTCACTGAAGTCATTGTTTGGGGTATCTGCTCTTCACTGAAGTCATTGTTTGGGGTATCTGCTCTCCACTGAAGTCATTGTTTGGTGTATCTGCTCTTCACTGAAGTCATTGTTTGGGGTATCTGCTCTTCACTGAAGTCATTGTTTGGGGTATCTGCTCTTCACTGAAGTCATTGTTTGGGGTATCTGCTCTTCACTGAAGTCATTGTTTGGGGTATCTGCTCTTCACTGAAGTCATTGTTTGGGGTATCTGCTCTTCACTGAAGTCATTGTTTGGGGTATCTGCTCTTCACTGAAGTCATTGTTTGGGGTATCTGCTCTTCACTGAAGACATTGTTTGGGGTATCTGCTCTTCACTGAAGTCATTGTTTGGGGTATCTGCTCTTCCCTTTACTATTTATATTTTTGATTACTTTTACTTTTACTTCAGTTCATTCCTAAAGAAAATGTTGTACTTTCTAATCCTTACATTTCTTCTGACACCCAAAAGTTATCGTTATATATAATATATATATATATATATATATAATGCTTAGCAGGACAGTAAAGTGGTCTGATTCACACACTTATCAAGAGAACATCCCTGATCGTCCCCTACAGCCTCTGATCTGGAGGACTCACTAAACAGAGAACATCCCTGGTCGTCCCTACAGCCTCTGATCTGGAGGACTCACTAAACAGAGAACATCCCTGATCGTCCCCTACAGCCTCTTATCTGGGGGACTCACTAAACAGAGAACATCTCTGGTCATCCCTACAGCCTCTGATCTGGAGGACTCACTAAACAGAGAACATCCCTGATCGTCCCCTACAGCCTCTTATCTGGGGGACTCACTAAACAGAGAACATCTCTGGTCATCCCTACAGCCTCTGATCTGGAGGACTCACTAAACAGAGAACATCCCTGGTCGTCCCTACAGCCTCTGATCTGGAGGACTCACTAAACAGAGAACATCCCTGATCGTCCCCTACAGCCTCTTATCTGGGGGACTCACTAAACAGAGAACATCTCTGGTCATCCCTACAGCCTCTGATCTGGAGGACTCACTAAACAGAGAACATCCCTGATCGTCCCCTACAGCCTCTTATCTGGGGGACTCACTAAACAGAGAACATCTCTGGTCATCCCTACAGCCTCTGATCTGGAGGACTCACTAAACAGAGAACATCCCTGATCGTCCCCTACAGCCTCTTATCTGGGGGACTCACTAAACAGAGAACATCTCTGGTCATCCCTACTGCCTCTGATCTGGAGGACTCACTAAACACATGCTTCGTTTGTAGATTATGTCTGAGTGTTAGAGCGTGGCCCCTGGCTATCCATAAATAAATAAATAAAAGAAAATGGTGCCGTCTTGTTTGCTTAATATAAGGAGTTTGCAATGATTCATACTTTTACTTTGGATACTTAAGTATATTTTAGCAATTACATTTAATTTTGATACTTAAGTATATTTAAAACCAAATACTTTTAGACTTTTCCTCAAGTAAAATTTTAGTGGGTGACTTTCACTTTTACTTGAATCCTTTTTATATTAAGTTGTCTTTACTTTTACTCAAGTAGGACAGTTGGGTACTTAAGTTGTCTGTACTTTTACTCAAGTATGACAGTAGGGTACTTAAGTTATTTTTACTTTTACTCAAGTATGTCAGTAGGGTACTTTTTCCACCGCTGTAAGCGTCAACATTTTAATTGTGAGCGAAAGTTGTTCCTATTCAAGTTTCACATGCCCTTCTTGACTGCTCTTTCCCAACAATGTCGTAATCGATATCAGTAGTACTACAACAATGAAAAACTCAAGTGAAACAATACTTTACAAATAAGAAGAACACAATCAAGTATTTCAGCTACATACAGGGACAGTTCCAGGGTCAGTAGTTATATACAGGGTCA
>NW_027010034.1:0-2500 GCF_036934945.1 Oncorhynchus masou masou
GCAATAACTGTAAGTCTCTCTAGATAAGAGCGTCTGCTAAATGACTGACATGTAAAACATTAGCCTGGTCCCAGATGGAAAACATTAGCCCGGTCCCAGATGGAAAACATTAGCCCGGTCCCAGATGGAAAACATTAGCCCGGTCCCAGATGGATAACATTAGCCTGGTCCCAGATGGAAAACATTAGCCCGGTCCCAGATGGAAAACATTAGCCCGGTCCCAGATGGAAAACATTAGCCCGGTCCCAGATGGAAAACATTAGCCCGGTCCCAGATGGATAACATTAGCCCGGTCCCAGATGGAAAACATTAGCCCGGTCCCAGATGGAAAACATTAGCCCGGTCCCAGATGGAAAACATTAGCCTGGTCCCAGATGGAAAACATTAGCCCGGTCCCAGATGGAAAACATTAGCCCGGTCCCAGATGGAAAACATTAGCCCGGTCCCAGATGGAAAACATTAGCCCGGTCCCAGATGGAAAACATTAGCCCGGTGCCAGATGGAAAACATTAGCCCGGTCCCAGATGGAAAAAACATTAGCCCGAAGTCCCAGATGGTAAACATTAGCCCGGTGCCAGATGTTTGAGGTCTTGCCAACTCCTATGGTTTGTCATTACAATGACCGTTGGAGTGGGCAAGATTGTCCAAACCGCCCAGGCTCGCGAGGTCAACATGACAATTACCCAACAACTCAGAACACTCCAAATCAAACACCCATATTTACATTGTGTTCTGAGGAAGTCAGACTGCCCTACAATGTCTCTTACTGTGTAAATAATCTTGGGTTGTAATTCTATCCGGTGTTGTTGTGTTACTCCTAGGAATGTTTGTCCAAGCAAGGCCTTTCATGGTGTTATCTGTTTTAAAAACAAAATGGCCGGCTGGGAAATGGGCTTGAGACTGAAATGAGCGCCGAGTAGACATGTTTTAATTGTGCCGAGTTGAGACACTCCTTTGAGGAGTCGTATGTATTATGTGAAGTGAGAGTTTTGTAATGGGCTAGCAGGTACGAGTAAACATGTTTAAATGGACTACTATTTGCGGTTTTTTTTTAATATATTTTTTTAACAATAGGCTAAACCAATGATATCCAGGAGCCTACGTATGCAGGCATATATATATATATATATATATATATATATATGTACTCCTCATTGAGTCTTTAAACCAGAACACGAGTTCAACCAGTTAATTCAGACAGCGTCTCTCTCTCCTATTGGTCTGCTTTTAGCAGCATCCCCATAGTAACCATCCCATAGTTACCGCTGCTAGCATGCTCCCAGGTCAACTGTCTGTTTACAGAATTTGTCTGTGTCCCCAAAAAGGCTCCCCCTTTCCCTATTTAGTGCACTACTTTTGACCCAGGGCCCTTATCAAATGTAGTGCTCTATATCGAGGATAAGGGTGCTATTTGGGATGCACTCAATTTGCTTTTGTTAGCCGTCTAGCCGAGATGGTAATAACAAGGATTTGCATAGTCCATACATAGGCTGCTGACTCTGTGAGCATTTGCCTTCTAGCTTTCCCACTGAGACGGCTTAGACCAGAACCAGTGTAGCATTGACCTGATGTTATGTAACTAGACCTAAAGGAGGACTTGAACATGTGTAGCATTGACCTGTTGGTATGTAACTAGACCTGAAAGGAGGACTTGAACATGTGTAGCATTGACATGTTGGTATGTAACTAGACCTAAAGGAGGACTTGAACATGTGTAGCATTGACCTGATGTTATGTAACTAGACCTGAAGGAGGACTTGAACATGTGTAGCATTGACCTGATGTTGTTATGTAACTAGACCTAAAGGAGGACTTGAACATGTGTAGCATTGACCTGATGGTATGTAACTAGACCTAAAGGAGGACTTGAACATGTGTAGCATTGACCTGTTGGTATGTAACTAGACCTGAAAGGAGGACTTGAACATGTGTAGCATTGACCTGTTGGTATGTAACTAGACCTGAAGGAGGACTTGAACATGTGTAGCATTGACCTGATGAGTATTGTAACTAGACCTGAAGGAGGACTTGAACATGTGTAGCATTGACCTGATGTTATGTAACTAGACCTAAGGAGGACTTGAACATGTGTAGCATTGACCCTGATGGTATGTAACTAGACCTAAAGGAGGACTTGAACATGTGTAGCATTGACCTGATGTTGGTATGAAGGAACATTCCTCAGTCAGTCCATATGTTGTTATTCTATAGGGGGGCGAGAGGAGGGAGGAAGAAGAGTTAGGGGGGAGTTAGGAGGAAGAGGGGGGCTAGAGGAGGGAGGAAGGTCCATATGATGGATGTATCAGCTCTCATTATTCTATAGGATGGATGGAGAGAACTGCAGGGCAGGATGGAGAGAGAACTGCAGGGCAGGATGGGAGAGAGAACTGCAGGGCAGGATGGAGAGAGAACTGTGGGCAGGATGGAGAGAGAACTGCAGGCAGGATGGAGAGAACTGCAGGGCAGGATGGAGAGAACTGCAGGCAGGATGGAGGAGAGA
>NW_027010034.1:7500-36215 GCF_036934945.1 Oncorhynchus masou masou
AAAAGCGTTCCCACAGGGATGCTGGTCCCATGTTGACTCTACAAGGTGTTGAAAAGCGTTCCCCAGGGATGCTGGTCCCATGTTGACTCTACAAGGTGTTGAAAAGCGTTCCCAGGGATGCTGGTCCCATGTTGACTCTACAAGGTGTTGAAAAGCGTTCCCAGGGATGCTGGTCCCATGTTGACTCCAATGCTTCCCAACAGTTGTGTCAAGTTGTCTGGATGGTCTTTGGGTGGTGGATCATTCAGACACATACGGGAAAACTGTTGAGCATGGAAAAACCCAGCAGCTGCAGTTCTTGACTCTAACGGTGCGCCTGGCACCTACTACCGTACCCCGTTCAAAGGCACAGAAATATTTAGTCTTGTCCATTCACCCTCTGAATGGCACACATCACAATCCATCTCAAGACTTAATTTAAAAAAATGTTTAAACCACCTGTCTCCTCCCCTTCATCTACACTGATTGAAGTGGATTTAACAGGTAAACATCAATAAGGGATCTCATCTTTCACCTGGTCAGTCTATGTCATGGAAAGAGTAGGTGTTCCTAATGTTTTGTACACTGTGTATAGGGAGTAGGGTGCTGTTTGGGACTGGTATCCTTAGCTAGCTCAACTGTGGAAGTGGAGGAGGAGAGCAAAGCTACGTCAAAAGGACACCCTAGTTACTACGGTCAAAAGGACACCCTAGTTACTACGGTCAAAAGGACACCCTAGTTACTACGGTCAAAATGACACCCTAGTTACTACGGTCAAAATGACACCCTAGTTACTACGGTCAAAATGACACCCTAGTTACTACGGTCAAAAGGACACCCTAGTTACTACGGTCAAAAGGACACCCTAGTTACTACGGTCAAAAGGACACCCTAGTTACTACGGTCAAAGGACACCCTAGTTACTACGGTCAAAAGGACACCCTAGTTACTACGGTCTTAATCCGTGCTCTGTACAGAATAGAGTTCCATTTGAGAGGCAGATGGTGTCCTTAGCTAGCCCAACTGCTGACAGGGTGAGTTTGTGTCAGTCTGTCAGGGTGTCCTCAGCTTGAGCCACTGATATGCCAACAGTGCCAGTCTGCCAACTTCTGCCATGTGGCCGGACGCGGTGTGAAATGAAAAGCCTTTATGGATGATTGGAATGTAGCGATCAGTTTGTCCCTCCTGTCTCCCTGTAGGATGGACATGATATACTGTCAGTCACCTACTAAGTCAATAAGACACGTTCTGTTTGTCCCTCCTGTCTCCCTGTAGGATGGACATGATATACTGTCAGTCACCTACTAAGTCAATAAGACACGTTCTGTTTGTCCCTCCTGTCTCCCTGTAGGATGGACATGATGTACTGTCAGTCACCTACTAAGTCGGTACTTTTGGCCCTGTGGGCACCGGTCAGAAATGTCTCTATATAGGAAATGGGGGGTGCCATCTTGGAATACCCAGAATCCCCCTTTCTGTTTGGTCTGCTGCCAAATGCTCCCAATCCAGTCTCCCACTGAGCAGGGTGTATTTTTCTGTGTGAGTGAGTGAGTGAGTGAGTGAGTGAGAGAGGGCGACTTCTGGTTGATTTTGTTACCTTTTGGGGGCATTTTAGCATCTTTTTATTTACAAGTTGGTTTATAGGACCACCAGACTCATGAGGTAAATAAATGGCACCATTTTGTTGGCGCCAAGTCGATGACTGTTTCCATGTGTCTTAATTCAGGGTGTGTGTCTGGCTCGCTCACCTCTCTCTCCTTTTCGCTCACCCTCTCCCCCTCCTCTTCCCCCTCCCTCGTCAGACCCGTGAAGTCTGAAGGCCGAGATGAGTCCTCTGATGGAGCGAGAGAAAGACCCGGCGGGGAGACGATAAGGAGTTGAGGAAGACTCTGTGTCCCTACGCCGCCATGGGAGTGTCGCTATGGACTCAACTGTGCCTATCTCCACGGCGTGTGTGTGACATGTGCGGTCTGCAGGTGCTCCATCCCTCCAACGACGCACAGCGATCAGAACACACCAAGGTAACGGTCCTGTCAACACACGCCCTCCATCAGAACACACCTGTACCTGTCAACACACGCCCCTCCATCAGAACACACCTGTACCTGTCAACACACGCCCCTCCATCAGAACACACCTGTACCTGTCAACACACGCCCCTCCATCAGAACACACCTGTACCTGTCAACACACGCCCCCTCCATCAGAACACACCTGTACCTGTCAACACACGCCCCTCCATCAGAACACACCTGTACCTGTCAACACACGACCCCTCCGTCAGAACACACCTGTACCTGTCAACACACGACCCTCCGTCAGAACACACCTGTACCTGTCAACACACACGCCCCTCCGTCAGAACACACCTGTACCTGTCAACACACGCCCTCCGTCAGAACACACCTGTACCTGTCAACACACGCCCTCCGTCAGAACACACCTGTACCTGTCAACACACGCCCTCCGTCAGAACACACCTGTACCTGTCAACACACGCCCCTCCGTCAGAACACACCTGTACCTGTCAACACACGCCCCTCCGTCAGAACACACCTGTACCTGTCAACACACGCCCCTCCGTCAGAACACACCTGTACCTGTCAACACACGCCCTCCGTCAGAACACACTGTACCTGTCAACACACGCCCCTCCGTCAGAACACACCTGTACCTGTCAACACACGCCCCTCCGTCAGAACACACCTGTACCTGTCAACACACGCCCCTCCGTCAGAACACACCTGTACCTGTCAACACACGCCCCTCCGTCAGAACACACCTGTACCTGTCAACACACGCCCTCTGTCAGAACACACCTGTACCTGTCAACACACGCCCCTCCGTCAGAACACACCTGTACCTGTCAACACACGCCCCTCCGTCAGAACACACCTGTACCTGTCAACACACGCCCCTCCGTCAGAACACACCTGTACCTGTCAACACACGCCCCTCCGTCAGAACACACCTGTACCTGTCAACACACGCCCTCCGTCAGAACACACCTGTACCTGTCAACACACGCCCCTCCGTCAGAACACACCTGTACCTGTCAACACACGCCCCTCCGTCAGAACACACCTGTACCTGTCAACACACGCCCCTCCGTCAGAACACACCTGTACCTGTCAACACACGCCCCCTCCGTCAGAACACACCTGTACCTGTCAACACACGCCCCTCCGTCAGAACACACCTGTACCTGTCAACACACGCCCCTCCGTCAGAACACACCTGTACCTGTCAACACACACCCTCCGTCAGAACACACCTGTACCTGTCAACACACGCCCCTCCGTCAGAACACACCTGTACCTGTCAACACACGCCCCTCCGTCAGAACACACCTGTACCTGTCAACACACGCCCCTCCGTCCAGAACACACCTGTACCTGTCAACATACGACCCCTCCATCAGAACACACTAAGGTCAAATCAAGATGCATTTGTGAGGCGTTAATTAATGTAACTCAGCTGTGTGGTACTTAGTCTCCTTGTTTTACTGTCAGATACTGTATTTATATATTACGGTCTCCCCAGGCTTCATAATGCATTATAGTGGTTAGCTATACCTTTTCTATCCCCCCAGGCTTCATAATGCATTATAGTGGTTAGCTATACCTTTTCTATCCCCCAGGCTTCATAATGCATTATAGTGGTTAGCTATACCTTTAGTATTCCCCCAGGCTTCATAATGCATTATAGTGGTTAGCTATACCTGTAGTATCCCCCAGGCTTCATAATGCATTATAGTGGTTAGCTATACCTTTAGTATCCCCCCAGGCTTCATAATGCATTATAGTGGTTAGCTATACCTGTAGTATCCCCCCCCCAGGCTTCATAATGCATTCTAGTGGTAAGCTATACCTTTATCCTCCACCCCCAGGCTTCATAATGCATTATAGTGGTTAGCTATACCCTTAGTACCCCCCTCAGGCTTCATAATGCATTATAGTGGTTAGCTATACCTTTAGTACCCCCAGGCTTCATAATGCATTATAGTGGTTAGCTATACCCTTAGTACCCCCTCAGGCTTCATAATGCATTATAGTGGTTAGCTATACCCTTAGTACCCCCAGGCTTCATAATGCATTATAGTGGTTAGCTATACCTTTAGGGTATCCCCCAGGCTTCATAATGCATTATAGTGGTTAGCTATACCCTTAGTACCCCCCCAGGCTTCATAATGCATTATAGTGGTTAGCTATACCTTTAGTACCCCCAGGCTTCATAATGCATTATAGTGGTTAGCTATACTTTAGTACCCCCAGGCTTCATAATGCATTATAGTGGTTAGCTATACCCTTAGTACCCCCCAGGCTTCATAATGCATTATAGTGGTTAGCTATACCTGTAGTATTCCCCCCAGGCTTCATAATGCATTATAGTGGTTAGCTATACTTTAGTATTCCCCCCAGGCTTCATAATGCATTATAGTGGTTAGCTATACCCTTAGGACCCCCCCAGGCTTCATAATGCATTATAGTGGTTAGCTATACTTTAGTATTCCCCCCAGGCTTCATAATGCATTATAGTGGTTAGCTATACCTTTAGTACCCCCAGGCTTCATAATGCATTATAGTGGTTAGCTATACCATTAGTATTCCCCCCAGGCTTCATAATGCATTATAGTGGTTAGCTATACCTTTAGGATTCCCCCAGGCTTCATAATGCATTATAGTGGTTAGCTTTACCTTTAGTATTCCCCCAGGCTTCATAATGCATTAGTGGTTAGCTATACCTTTAGTACCCCCCAGGCTTCATAATGCATTATAGTGGTTAGCTATACCTTAGTACCCCCAGGCTTCATAATGCATTATAGTGGTTAGCTATACCTTAGTATTCCCCCAGGCTTCATAATGCATTATAGTGGTTAGCTATACCTGTAGTATTCCCCCCAGGCCTCATAATGCATTATAGTGGTTAGCTATACCTTTAGTACCCCCAGGCTTCATAATGCATTATAGTGGTTAGCTATACCTTTAGGATTCCCCCAGGCTTCATAATGCATTATAGTGGTTAGCTATACCTTTAGTATTCCCCCAGGCTTCATAATGCATTAGTGGTTAGCTATACCTTTAGTACCCCCCAGGCTTCATAATGCATTATAGTGGTTAGCTTTACCTTTAGTATTCCCCCAGGCTTCATAATGCATTAGTGGTTAGCTATACCTTTAGTACCCCCAGGCTTCATAATGCATTATAGTGGTTAGCTTTACCTTTAGTATTCCCCCAGGCTTCATAATGCATTAGTGGTTAGCTATACCTTAGTATCCCCCCCAGGCTTCATAATGCATTATAGTGGTTAGCTATACCTTTAGTATTCCCCCCCCAGGCTTCATAATGCATTATAGTGGTTAGCTATACCTTTAGTATCCCCCCAGGCTTCATAATGCATTATAGTGGTTAGCTATACCTTTAGTATTCCCCCCAGGCTTCATAATGCATTATAGTGGTTATTCTCCTTTAGTATCCCCAGGCTTCATAATGCATTATAGTGGTTAACTATACCTTTAGTATCCCCCAGGCTTCATAATGCATTATAGTAGTTAGCTATACCTTTAGTATTCCCCCAGGCTTCATAATGCATTAGTGGTTAGCTATACCTTTAGTACACACCCCCTCAGGCTTCATAATGCATTAGTGGTTAGCTATACCTTTTATCCCCCAGGCTTCATAATGCATTATAGTGGTTAGCTATACCTTTTCTATCCCCAGGCTTCATAATGCATTATAGTGGTTAGCTATACCTTTAGTACCCCCAGGCTTCATAATGCATTATAGTGGTTAGCTATACCTTTGTTGTTCCTCTTCAGGCTTGCATCGAGGCCCATGAGAAGGACATGGAGCTGTCGTTTGCCATCCAGCGCAATGAGACATGCAGTGTGGCGTGTGTATGGAGGTGGTGTTTGACAAGGCCAACCCCAGTGAGAGACGCTTCGGCATCCTGTCCAACTGCTGCCACTGCTACTGCCTCAAGTGCATCCGCAAGTGGAGGAGCGCCAAGGCGTTCGAGAGCAAGATAATCAAGTAAGGAAGTAGTTATTATCGAGGGACAAGACCATCAAGTAAGGAAGTAGTTATTATCCCGAGGGACAAGACCATCAAGTAAGGAAGTAGTTTTCATTATCCTGAGGGACAAGACCATCAAGTAAGGAAGTAGTTTCATTATCCTGAGGACAAGACCATCAAGTAAGGAAGTAGTTTTCATTATCCTGAGGGACAAGACCATCAAGTAAGGAAGTAGTTTTCATTATCCCGAGGGACAATTACTTTTGCAGCACGTAGTAAAAATACAATGAACATGACAATAAATAAATATAGACCTAAACCAAAGCAGTGTATGCTGCAATATGTAGACAATACTACTACAGCTTATTGAGGTAGATGAGACTACTACAGCTTATTGAGGTAGAGATGAGACTACTACAGCTTATTGAGGTAGACAATACTACTACAGCTTATTATTGAGGAAAGATGAGACTACTACAGCTTATTGAGGAAGATGAGACTACTACAGCTTATTGAGGAAGAGAGACTACTACAACATTGAGGTAGACGAGACTACTACAGCTTATTGAGGTAGAGAGACTACTACAGCTTATTGAGGAAGACAATACTACTACAGCTTATTGAGGAAGATGAGACTACTACAGCTTATTGAGGAAGATGAGACTACTACAGCTTATTGAGAAGATGAGACTACTACAGCTTATTGAGAAGATGAGACTACTACAGCTTATTGAGGAAGATGAGACTACTACAGCTTATTGAGGAAGATGAGACTACTACAGCTTATTGAGGAAGATGAGTCTACTACAGCTTATTGAGGTAGACAATACTACTACAGCTTATTGAGGTAGATGAGACGACTACAGCTTATTGAGGTAGATGAGACTACTACAGCTTATTGAGGAAGATGAGACTACTACAGCTTATTGAGGTAGACGAGACTACTACAGCTTATTGAGGAAGATGAGACTACTACAGCTTATTGAGGAAGATGAGACTACTACAGCTTATTGAGGTAGATGAGACTACTACAGCTTATTGAGGTAGACGAGACTACTACAGCTTATTGAGGTAGACGAGACTACTACAGCTTATTGAGGTAGATGAGACTACTACAGCTTATTGAGGAAGATGAGACTACTAGAGCTTATTGAGGTAGACGAGACGACTACAGCTTATTGAGGAAGATGAGACGACTACAGCTTATTGAGGTAGATGAGACTACTACAGCTTATTGAGGAAGATGAGACTACTACAGCTTATTGAGGAAGACGAGACTAATACAGCTTATTGAGGAAGACGAGACTACTACAGCTTATTGAGGTAGACGAGACTACTACAGCTTATTGAGGGACGAGACTACTACAGCTATTGAGGTAGACGAGACTACTACAGCTGTTTAGAGTGTTGGGTCCCGTCAACTAAACCTCTCTCTTCCCAGGTCCTGTCCAGAGTGTCGGATAACGTCCAACTCGTCATCCCCAGTGAGTACTGGGTGGAGGACAAGGGAAGACAAGCAGAAACTGATACAGAAATACAAGGATGGCATAGGAGGTAAGATATGTACTGATGAGGGGTAAAGATATGTACTGATGATGGGGAGGATAAGATATGTACTGATGATGGGGGGGGATAAGATATGTACTGATGATGGGGGGGGGGGGGATAAAATATGTACTGATGATGGGGGGGGGGGGGGGGGTAAGATATGTACTGATGATGGGGGGGGGGATAAGATATGTACTGATGATGGGGGGGGATAAGATATGTACTGATGATGGGGGGATAAGATATGTACTGATGATGGGGGGATAAGATATGTACTGATGATGGGGGGATAAGATATGTACTGATGATAGGATAAAATATGTACTGATGATGGGGGGGATAAGATATGTACTGATGATGGGGGGATAAGATATGTACTGATGATGGGGGGGATAAGATATGTACTGATGATGGGGGGGGGATAAGATATGTACTGATGATGATGGGGGGAGGTAAAGATATGTACTGATGATGGGGGATAAGATATGTACTGATGATGGGGGGGATAAGATATGTACTGATGGGGGGGGATAAGATATGTACTGATGATGGGGGGGGGGGGATAAGATATGTACTGATGATGGGGGTAAGATATGTACTGATGATGGGGGGGGATAAGATATGTACTGATGATGGGGGGGGGATAAGATATGTACTGATGATGGGGGGGGGTAAGATATGTACCGATGATGGGGGGATAAGATATGTACTGATGATGGGGGGGGGGTAAGATATGTACTGATGATGGGGGGGGATAAGATATGTACTGATGATGGGGGGGGTAAGATATGTACTGATGATGGGGGGGGGTAAGATATGTACTGATGATGGGGGGGGATAAGATATGTACTGATGATGGGGGGGATAAGATATGTACTGATGATGGGGGGGGGATAAGATATGTACTGATGATGAGGGGGATAAGATATGTACTGATGATGGGGGGGTATATGTACTGATGATGGGGATAAGATATGTACTGATGATGGGGGGGTAAGATATGTACTGATGATGGGGGGGGATAAGATATGTACTGATGATGGGGGGTAAGATATGTACTGATGATGGGGGTAAGATATGTACTGATGATGGGGGGAGGGTAAGATATGTACTGATGATGGGGGAGGGTAAGATATGTACTGATGATAGGGGGGTAAGATATGTACTGATGATGGGGGGGGTAAGATATGTACTGATGATGGGGGATAAGATATGTACTGATGATAGGGGGGGTAAGATATGTACTGATGATAGGAGGGGTAAGATATGTACTGATGATAGGAGGGGGTAAGATATGTACTGACGATGGGATGGGGGTTAACATATGTACTGATGATGGGAGGGGGTTAAGATATGTACTGATGATAGGGGGGGTAAGATATGTACTGATGATAGGAGGGTAAGATATGTACTGATGATAGGAGGGTAAGATATGTACTGATGATAGGGGGAGTAAGATATGTGCTGATGATAGGGGGTAAGATATGTGCTGATGATAGGGGGGGTAAGATATGTACTGATGGGGGGGTAAGATATGTACTGATGATGGGAGGTAAGATATGTACTGATGATGGGGGGGCTGATGATGATAGGTAAGATATGTACTGATGATGGGGGTAAGATATGTAAGATATGTGCTGATGATAGGGGGTAAAGAGATATGTACTGATGATAGGGGGTAAGATATATGTACTGATGATAGGGGAGGGTAAGATATGTACTGATGATGGTAGGGTAAGATATGTACTGATGATGGGGTAAGATATGTACTGATGATAGGGGGGTAAGATATGTACTGATAGGGGGGTAAGATATGTGCTGATGGGGTGGGGGGGTACTGATGATAGAGGGATTAAAGATATGTACTGATGGGGTGGGTTAAGATATGTACTGATGATGGGGGGTAAAATATGTACTGATGATCAAAGGGGGTAAGATATGTACTGATGATGGGGGTAAGATATGTGCTGATGGGGTGGGGGGTAAGATATGTACTGATGATGGGGGGTTAAGATATATACTGATGATAGGAAGAGAATGGAAATATGTACTGATGATAGGGGTAAGATATGTACTGATGATAGGGGGTAAGATATGTACTGATGATAGGGGGTAAGATATGTACTGATGATAGGGGGGTAAGATATGTGCTGATAGGAGGGGTAAGATATGTACCTGATAATGAGGGGTAAAATATGTACTGATGATAGAGAGAGTAAATATGTACTGATAATGAGAGGTAAAATATGTACTGATAATAAGGAGGTAAAATATGTACTAGTGATAGGAAGGTAAAATATGTACTGATAGAAGTAAGATATGTGCTGATAGCAGAGAGGAAGTAAGATATCTACTGATAAATTGAGGTAAAATATGTACTGATGATAGGGGGGTAAGATATGTACTGATGATAGGGGGGGTAAGATGTGCTGATGGGGTGGGGGTAAGATATGTACTGATGGGGTGGGGGGTAAGATATGTACTGATGATGGGGGTAAGATATGTACTGATGATGGGGGGGGGTAAGATATGTGCTGATGGGGTGGGGGTAAGATATGTACTGATGGGGGGGTTAAGATATGTACTGATGATGGGGGGTTAAGATATGTACTGATGATGGGGGGGGGGTTAAGATATGTACTGATGATAGGGGGGTAAGATATGTACTGATGACAGGGGGGTAAGATATGTGCTGATGATAGGGGGGGTAAGATATGTACTGATGATAGGGGGGTAAGATATGTACTGGTGATAGGAGGGGGGGTAAGATATGTACTGATGATGGGGGTAAGATATGTACTGATGATGGGGGGGTAAGATATGTACTGATGATAGGAGGGGGGTAAGATATGTACTGATGATAGGGGGGGGTAAGATATGTACTGATGATAGGAGGGGGGTAAGATATGTACTGATGATAGGAGGGGTAAGATATGTGCTGATGATAGGAGGGGGGTAAGATATGTACTGATGATGGGAGGGGGGTAAGATATGTGCTGATGATAGGAGGGGGTAAGATATGTACTGATGATAGGGGTAAGATATGTACTGATGATAGGAGGGGGGTAAGATATGTACTGATGATAGGGGGTAAGATATGTACTGATGATGGGAGGGGGGGTAAGATATGTGCTGATGATAGGGGGTAAGATATGTACTGATGGGGGGTAAGATATGTACTGATAGGGGGTAAGATATGTACTGATGGGGGTGATGCTGATGATAGGGGGGGGTAAGATATGTACTGATGATAGGGGGGTAAGATATGTACTGATAAGATAGGATGATAGGAGGGGTAAGATATGTGCTGATGATAGGAGGGGGGTAAGATATGTACTGATGATAGGGGGTAAGATATGTGCTGATAGGAGGGGGGGTAAGATATGTACTGATGATAGGGGGGTAAGATATGTGCTGATGATAGGGGGTAAGATATGTGCTGATGATAGGAGGGGGGTAAGATATGTACTGATGATAGGAGGGGGGTAAGATATGTACTGATGATAGGGGGGAAGATATGTACTGATGATGGGAGGGGGTAAGATATGTGCTGATGACAGGGGGGGGTAAGATATGTACTGATGGGGTGGGGGTAAGATATGTGCTGATGGGGTGGGGGTAAGATATGTACTGATGGGGTGGGGGTAAGATATGTACTGATGGGGGGGTAAGATATGACTGATGATGGGGGGTAAGATATGTGCTGATGGGGTGGGGGTAAGATATGTACTGATGATGGGGGTTAAGATATGTACTGATGATGGGGGGGTTAAGATATGTACTGATTATAGGGGGGTAAGATATGTACTGATGATGGGGGGGTAAGATATGTGCTGATGATAGGGGGGGATATGTACTGATGATGGGGGTAAGATATGTACTGATGATAGGGGGTAAGATATGTACTGATGATGGGGGCAAGATATGTACTGATGATAGGGGGGTAAGATATGTACTGATGATAGGGGGGGTAAGATATGTACTGATGATAGGGGGTAAGATATGTACTGATGATAGGGGGTAAGATATGTACTGATGATAGGGGGTAAGATATGTACTGATGATAGGGGTAAGATATACTGATGATGGGAGGGGTAAGATATGTGCTGATGATAGGGGGGGTAAGATATGTACTGATGGGGTGGGGGTAAGATATGTACTGATGATAAGATATGTACTGATGATGGGGGTAAGATATGTACTGATGATAGGGGGTAAGATATGTACTGATGATGATATGTACTGATGATAGGGGGGTAAGATATGTGCTGATGGGGTGGGGGGTAAGATATGTACTGATGGGGGGGGTAAGATATGTACTGATGATGGGGGGTAAGATATGTACTGATGATGGGGTGGGGGGGTAAGATATGTACTGATGGGGGGGTGGGTAAGATATGTACTGATGATGTACTGGGGGGTAAGATATGTACTGATGATAGGGGGGGGTAAGATATGTATGGATGATAGGGGGGGTAAGATATGTACTGATGATAGGAGGTACTGATGGGGGTAAGATATGTACTGATGATGGAGGGTAAGATATGTACTGATGATGGGGGGAGATATGTACAAGATATGTACTGATGATGGGGGGGTAAGATATGTACTGATGATGGGGGGGGGTAGGAAGGAGTAAGATATATACTGATGATGGGGGGAGAAATGGTAAGATATGTGCTGATGGGAGGTAAGAATATGTACTGGTGGGGTAAAAGATATGTACTGATGATGGGGGGAAGTAAGATATGTACTGATGATAGGAGGGGTAAGATATGTACTGATGATGGGGGTAAGATATGTACTGATGATAGGAGGGTAAGATATGTACTGATGATAGGAGGGGGTAAGATATATGTGACTGATGATATGTACTGATGGGGGGTAAGATATGTACTGATGATAGTACTGAGGGGGGGGGTAAGATATGTACTGATGATAGGGGGGTAAGATATGTACTGATGATAGGGGGGTAAGATATGTACTGATGATAGGAGGGGTAAGATATGTACTGATGATAGGGGGTAAGATATGTACTGATGATAGGAGGGTAAGATATGTACTGATGATGGGAGGGTAAGATATGTACGATGGGGAGGGGATAAGATATGGGGGTGGGGGTAAGATATGTGCTGATGATAGAGGTAGATATGTGATGATGGGGGGGGTAAGATATGTACTGATGATAGGAGGTAAGATATGTACTGATGATGGGGGGTAAGACATGTACTGATGATAGGAGTGGGGGTAAGATATGTACTGATGAAGGGGAGGGGGGGTAAGATATGTACTGATGATAGGAGGGGGTAAGATATGTACTGATGATAGGGGTAAGAATATGTACTGATAGGGAGTAAGATATGTACTGATGATAGGGGGTAAGATATGTACGGATGATAGGAGGGGGTAAGATATGTACTGATGATAGGAGATATGGGGGTAAGATATGTACTGATGATAGGGGGTAAGATATGTACTGATGATAGGGATGATAGGGGGTAAGATATGTACTGATGATAGGGGGTAAGATATGTACTGATGATAGGGGGTAAGATATGTACTGATGATAGGAGGGGGGATATGTACTGATGGGGGGTAAAGATATGTACTGATGATGGGTGGGGGGTAAGATATGTGCTGATGATGGGGGTAAGATATGTACTGATGATGGGGGGGGGTAAGATATGTACTGATGATGGGGGGGTAAGATATGTACTGATGATGGGGGTAAGATATGTACTGATAATTAGGGGGAAAGATATGTACTGATGATAGGAGTGGGGTAAGATATGTACTGATGATAGGGGTAAGATATGTACTGATGATGGGAGGGGGGTAAGATATGTGCTGATGATAGGGGTAAGATATGTACTGATAGGTGGGGTAAGATATGTACTGATGATGAGGGGTAAGATATGTACTGATGATGAGGGGGTAAGATATGTACTGATGATAGGGGGGTAAGATATGTACTGATGATAGGAGGGGGTAAGATATGTACTGATGGTAGGGGGGGTAAGATATGTACTGATGATGGGGGGGGTAAGATATGTACTGATGATAGGAGGGGTAAGATATGTACTGATGATGGGGGGTAAGATATGTGCTGATGGGGTGGGGGTAAGATATGTACTGATGATGGGGGGGTTAAGATATGTACTGATGATAGGGGGGGGTAAGATATGTACTGATGATAGGGGGGTAAGATATGTACTGATGATAGGAGGGGGTAAGATATGTACTGATGATAGGAGGGTAAGATATGTACTGATGATGGAGGGGTAAGATATGTACTGATGATAGGAGGGGGGTAAGATATGTACTGATGATAGGGGGAGTAAGATATGTACTGATGATAGGAGGGGTAAGATATGTACTGATGATAGGAGGGGGTAAGATATGTACTGATGATAGGGGGTAAGATATGTACTGATGATAGGAGGGGGTAAGATATGTACTGATGATAGGGGGGTAAGATATGTACTGATGATAGGAGGGGGGGTAAGATATGTACTGATGATAGGAGGGGGTAAGATATGTACTGATGATAGGAGGGGGTAAGATATGTACTGATAGGAGGGGGGGTAAGATATGTACTGATGATAGGGGGGGTAAGATATGTACTGATGATAGGGGGGGGTAAGATATGTACTGATGATGGGGGGTAAGATATGTACTGATGATGGGAGGGGGTAAGATATGTACTGATGATAGGAGGGGGTAAGATATGTACTGATGATAGGGGGTAAGATATGTACTGATGATAGGAGGGGGGTAAGATATGTACTGATGATAGGGGGTAAGATATGTACTGATGATAGGGGGGTAAGATATGTACTGATGATAGGAGGAGGGGGTAAGATATGTACTGATGATAGGGGGGGGTAAGATATGTACTGATGATAGGGGGGGGTAAGATATGTGCTGATGATAGGGGAGTAAGATATGTACTGATGATGGGAGGGGGGGGTAAGATATGTGCTGATGATAGGGGGGGGTAAGATATGTACTGATGGGGTGGGGTAAGATATGTACTGATGATGGGGGGTAAGATATGTACTGATGATGGAGGGGGGTAAGATATGTACTGATGATAGGGGGTAAGATATGTACTGATGATAGGGGGGTAAGATATGTACTGATGATAGGGGGTAAGATATGTGCTGATGGGGTGGGGGGTAAGATATGTACTGATGGGGTGGGGGTAAGATATGTACTGATGATAGGGGGTAAGATATGTACTGATGATGGGGGGGTAAAGATATGTGCTGATGGGGTGGGGGGTAAGATATGTACTGATGATGGGGGGGTTAAGATATGTACTGATGATGGGGGGGTAAGATATGTACTGATGATAGGGGGTAAGATATGTACTGATGATAGGAGAGGGGGTAAGATATGTACTGATGATAGGGAGGGGGTAAGATATGTACTGATGATGGGAGGGTAAGATATGTACTGATGATGGAGGGGGGTAAGATATGTACTGATGATAGGAGGGGTAAGATATGTACTGATGATAGGGGGTAAGATATGTACTGATGATAGGAGGGGGGTAAGATATGTACTGATGATAGGGGGTAAGATATGTACTGATGATAGGAGGGGTAAGATATGTACTGATGATAGGGGGTAAGATATGTACTGATGATAGGAGGGGAGTAAGATATGTACTGATGATAGGAGGGGGTAAGATATGTACTGATGATAGGAGGGGGGTAAGATATGTACTGATGATAGGAGGGGGTAAGATATGTACTGATGATGGGAGGGGGAGTAAGATATGTACTGATGATGAGGGGGTAAGATATGTACTGATGATGGAGGGGTAAGATATGTACTGATGATGGGGGGTAAGATATGTACTGATGATGAGGGGGGTAAGATATGTACTGATGATAGGAGGGGGGTAAAGATATGTACTGATGATAGGGGGGGTAAGATATGTACTGATGATGGGGGGTAAGATATGTACTGATGATAGGGGTAAGATATGTACTGATGATGGGGGTAAGATATGTACTGATGATAGGGGGGTAAGATATGTACTGATGATAGGGGGGGTAAGATATGTACTGATGATAGGGAGGTAAGATATGTACTGATGATAGGAGGGGGTAAGATATGTACTGATGATAGGAGGGTAAGATATGTACTGATGATGGGGGGGGTAAGATATGTACTGATGATAGGAGGGAGTAAGATATGTACTGATGATAGAGGGGTAAGATATGTACTGATGATAGGAGGGGGGTAAGATATGTACTGATGATAGGGGGGGTAAGATATGTACTGATGATAGGGGGGGGTAAGATATGTACTGATGATAGGGGTAAGATATGTACTGAGGGTAAGATATGTGCTGATGATGGGAGGTAAGATATGTACTGATGAGGTGGGGGTAAGATATGTACTGATGATAGAGGTAAGATATGTACTGATAGGGGGTAAGATATGTACTGATGATGAGGGGGTAAGATATGTGCTGATGATAGGGGGGAGTAAGATATGTACTGATGATAGGGAGTAAGATATGTACTGATAAGAGGGAGTAAGATATGTACTGATGATAGGGGGGTAAGATATGTGCTGATGATGGAGGGGAGGTAAGATATGTACTGATGATGGGGTAGATATGTGATGATGGGAGTAAGATATGTGCTGATGACAGGGGGGGTAAGATATGTACTGATGGGGTGGGGGTAAGATATGTACTGATGATAGGGGGTAAGATATGTACTGATGATAGGGAGGTAAGATATGTGCTGATGGTGTGAGGGGGTAAGATATGTGCTGATGGGGTGGGGGTAAGATATGTACTGATGATAGGGAGGTAAGATATGTACTGATGATGGGAGGGGTTAAGATATGTACTGATGATGGGGGGGGTTAAGATATGTACTGATGATAGGGGGGTAAGATATGTACTGATGATAGGGGGGTAAGATATGTGCTGATGATAGGAGGGGTAAGATATGTACTGATGATAGGAGGGGGTAAGATATGTACTGATGATGGGGAGTAAGATATGTACTGATGATGGGAGGAGGTAAGATATGTACTGATGATAGGAGGGGAGTAAGATATGTACTGATGATAGGAGGGGTAAGATATGTACTGATGATAGGAGGGGGTAAGATATGTACTGATGATAGGAGGGTAAGATATGTACTGATGATAGGAGGGGGAGTAAGATATGTACTGATGATAGGGGGAGTAAGATATGTACTGATGATAGGAGAGGAGTAAGATATGTACTGATGATAGGAGGGAGTAAGATATGTACTGATGATAGGAGGGGGGTAAGATATGTACTGATGATAGGGGGTAAGATATGTACTGATGATGAGGGGGTAAGATATGTACTGATGATGGGGGGTAAGATATGTACTGATGATGGGGAGTAAGATATGTACTGATGATGGGGGAGTAAGATATGTACTGATGATGGGAGGGGGTAAGATATGTACTGATGATAGAAGTAAGATATGTACTATGATGATAAAGATATGTACTGATGATAGGGGTAAGATATGTACTGATGAGAAATTAAGATATGTACTGATAGAGAGGTAAGATATGTACCTGATGATAGGAGAGTAAAGATATGTACACTGATGATAGGAGAAATTAAGATATGTACTGATAGGAGGGTAGATATGTACTGATGATAGGAGGGGAGTAAGATATGTGCTGAGGTAAGATATGTGCTGATGATAGAGGGAGTAGAATATGTACTGATGAGAGAGGATAAAATATGTACTGAAAGAGGTAAGATATGTGCTGATGATAGAAATTAAGATATGTACTGATGATAGGAGAGGTAAGATATGTACTGATGATGAAGTAAGATATGTACTGATGATAGGGGAGTAGATATGTACTGATGATAGGAGGTAAGATATGTACTGATGATAGGGGGGTAAGATATGTACTGATGATAGGAGAGTAAGATATGTACTGATAGGGAGTAAGATATGTACTGATGATGGGAGGGTAAGATATGTGCTGATGATAGGGGGGTAAAGATATGTGCTGATGGGGTGGGGAGTAAGATATGTACTGATGGGGTGGGGGTAAAATGTACTGATGATAGGGGGAGTAAGATATGTACTGATGATGGGGGGTAAGATATGTACTGATGATGGGGAAATTGTAAGATATATACTGACCAATAGGAAATGTAAGATATGTACTGATGATAGGGGGGTAAGATATGTACTGATGATAGGGGTAAGATATGTGCTAAAATATGATAGGAGGGGGGTAAGATATGTACTGATGATAGGGAGGGTAAGATATGTACTGATGATGGGAGGGGGGGTAAGATATGTGCTGATGACAGGGGGGTAAGATATGTACTGATAGGGTGGGGGTAAAGATATGTACTGATGATAGGGGTAAGATATGTACTGATGATGGGAGGGTAAGATATGTGCTGATGACAGGAGGGTAAGATAGGTACTGATGGGTGGGAGTAAGATATGTACTGATGATAGGGAGTAAGATATGTACTGATGATAGGGGGTAAGATATGTGCTGATGGGGTAGGGTAAGATATGTACTGATGGGTGGGAGAGTAAGATATGTACCTGATGATAGAGAGGTAAGATATGTACTGATGATAGGAGAGGTAAGATATGTACTGATGATAGGGGGTAAGATATGTACTGATGATGGGAGGGGGTAAGATATGTGCTGATGACAGGAGGGTAAGATATGTACTGATGAGGGGGGAGTAAGATATGTACTGATGATAGGGAGGTAAGATATGTACTGATGATAGGAGGAGTAAGATATGTACTGATGATAGGAGGGAGTGAGATATGTACTGATGATAGGGGGTAAGATATGTACTGATGATGAGGGAAATTAAGATATGTACTGATGATAGGAGGAGTAAGATATGTACTGATGATAGGGGGGTAGGAAAGATATGTACTGATGATAGGAGGGAGTAAGATATGTACTGATGATGTATGTACTGATGATAGGAGAAATTAAGATATGTACTGATGATGGGGAGTAAGATATGTACTGATAGGAGGTAAGATATGTACTGATGATAGAGGTAAGATATGTGTACTGATGATGGGAATAAAATGTACTGATGATAGGAGGGGGTAAGATATGCTGATGATGAAAGTAAAATATGTACTGATAATGGAGGAAAGTAAAATATATACCCAAAGTAAGAATATGTACTGATAATGAGAGGAAGTAAAGATATGTACTGATGATGGAGAGTAAAATATGTACTGATGATAGGAAGGTAAGATATGTACCAATGATAGGGGAGTAAAATATGTACTGATTATAGGGGTAAAGATATGTACTGATGATAGGAGAGGTAAGAATATGTACTGATGATAGGAGGGAGTAAGATATGTACTGATGATGGGGTAAGATATGTACTGATGATGGGAGGGAGTAAGATATGTGCTGATGACAGGGAGGGTAAGATATGTACTGATGTAGGAGATGAGGGGTAAGATATGTAGAGAGGTAGATATGTACTGATGATAGGGGGGTAAGATATGTACTGATGATAGGGATAAGATATGTGCTGATGATAGGGGGTAAGATATGTACTGATGATAGGGGGGTAAGATATGTACTGATGATAGGGGGGTAAGATATGTACTGATGATAGGGGAGTAAGATATGTGCTGATGATAGGGGGTAAGATATGTACTGATGATAGGGGGAGTAAGATATGTACTGATGATAGGAGGGGGTAAGATATGTGCTGATGATAGGGGAGGTAAGATATGTGCTGATGATAGGGAGAGGTAAGATATGTGCTGATGATAGGAGGGAGTAAGATATGTACTGATGATAGGGGGTAAGATATGCACTGATAGGGTGGGGGTAAGATATGTACTGATGATGGGGGAGTAAGATATGTACTGATGGGGTGGGGGGTAAGATATGTACTGATGATGGGGGGTAAGATATGTGCTGATGGGGTGGGGAGTAAGATATGTACTGATGATGGGGGGGTAAGATATGTACTGATGATGAGGGGTAAGATATGTACTGATGATAGGGGGTAAGATATGTGCTGATGATAGGGGTAAGATATGTACTGATGATAGGAGGGTAAGATATGTACTGATGATGGGAGGGTAAGATATGTACTGATGATGGGGGAGGTAAGATATGTACTGATGATGGGGGTAAGATATGTACTGATGATGGGGGGTAAGATATGTACTGATGATGGGGGGGTAAGATATGTGCTGATGATGGGGGTAAGATATGTACTGATGATGGGGGAGTAAGATATGTACTGATGATAGGAGGGGTAAGATATGTACTGATGATGGGAGGGTAAGATATGTACTGATGATAGGAGGGAGTAAGATATGTACTGATGATAGGAGGGAGTAAGATATGTACTGATGATAGGGAGGGGTAAGATATGTACTGATGATAGGAGGGGGGTAAGATATGTACTGATGATAGGGGGTAAGATATGTACTGATGATAGGGGGGTAAGATATGTACTGATGATAGGAGGAGGTAAGATATGTACTGATGATAGGGGAGTAAGATATGTACTGATGATAGGAGGGGAGTAAGATATGTACTGATGATGGGGGGTAAGATATGTACTGATGATGGGAGGGGGTAAGATATGTACTGATGATGGAGGGGTAAGATATGTACTGATGATAGGAGGGTAAGATATGTACTGATGATGGAGGGAGTAAGATATGTACTGATGATGGAGGAGGTAAGATATGTACTGATGATAGGAGGGAGTAAGATATGTACTGATGATGGAGGGAGTAAGATATGTACTGATGATAGGAGAGGTAAGATATGTACTGATGATAGGGGAGTAAGATATGTACTGATGATAGGAGGGGTAAGATATGTACTGATGATAGGGGGGTAAGATATGTACTGATGATAGGGGGTAAGATATGTACTGATGATAGGGGGTAAGATATGTACTGATGATAGGAGGTAAGATATGTACTGATGATAGGAGAGGGTAAGATATGTACTGATGATAGGAGAGGTAAGATATGTACTGATGATAGGGAGTGGGGAGTAAGATATGTACTGATGATGGGGAGGAGTAAGATATGTACTGATGATGGGAGAGTAAGATATGTACTGATGATAGGGGGGTAAGATATGTACTGATGATGAGGGGGTAAGATATGTGCTGATGGGTAGGGGGTAAGATATGTACTGATGATGGAGGGGTAAGATATGTACTGATGATAGGAGAGTGAGATATGTACTGATGATGGGGAGTAAGATATGTACTGATGATGGGGGAGTAAGATATGTACTGATGATAGGGAGGGGGTAAGATATGTACTGATGATAGGAGGGGGTAAGATATGTACTGATGATAGGAGGGAGTAAGATATGTACTGATGATAGGAGAGGTAAGATATGTACTGATGATAGGAGGGAGGTAAGATATGTACTGATGATAGGGGGAGTAAGATATGTACTGATGATAGGAGGGAGTAAGATATGTACTGATGATAGGGAGTAAGATATGTACTGATGGGGTGAGGGGTAAGATATGTACTGATGATAGGGGAGTAAGATATGTACTGATGATGGGAGGTAAGATATGTGCTGATGATGGGGAAGTAAGATATGTACTGATGATGGGTAGGGGGTAAGATATGTACTGATGATAGAGGGTAAGATATGTACTGATGATGAGGAGGGTAAGATATGTGCTGATGATGGGGGGAGTAAGATATGTACTGATGAGGGAGTCAGATATGTACTGATGATGGGGGTAAGATATGTACTGATGATAGGGGAGTAAGATATGTACTGATGATAGGAGGGGTAAGATATGTACTGATGATAGGAGGGAGTAAGATATGTACTGATGATGGAGGGTAAGATATGTGCCTGATGATAGGGGGTAAGATATGTACTGATGATAGGGAGTAAGATATGTACTGATGATAGGGGAGTAAGATATGTACTGATGATGGGGGAGTAAGATATGTACTGATGATGGGGGGGTAAGATATGTACTGATGGTGGAGGTAAGATATGTACTGATGATAGGGGAGTAAGATATGTACTGATGATGGAGGGGGGTAAGATATGTACTGATGATAGGGGGGTAAGATATGTACTGATGATGGGGGGTAAGATATGTACTGATGATAGGGGGGTAAGATATGTACTGATGATAGGAGGGGTAAGATATGTACTGATGATGGGGGGGTAAGATATGTACTGATGATGAGGGGGTAAGATATGTACTGATGATGGGAGGTAAGATATGTACTGATGATGGGGGAGTAAGATATGTACTGATGATGGGAGGTAAGATATGTACTGATGATGGGAGGGGGTAAGATATGTACTGATGATGGGGGGGGTAAGATATGTACTGATGATAGGAGGGTAAGATATGTACTGATGATAGGGGGAGATATGTACTGATGATAGGAGGTGATGCTGATGGGGTAAGATATGTACTGATGATAGGGGGGTAAGATATGTACTGATGATAGGGGAGTAAGATATGTACTGATGATAGGAGGGTAAGATATGTACTGATGATAGGGGTAAGATATGTACTGATGATAGGAGGGGAGTCAGATATGTACTGATGATGGGAGGGTAAGATATGTACTGATGATGCTGATGATATGTACTGATGATGGAGGTAGATATGTGCTGATGATGGAGGGGAGTAAGATATGTACTGATGATAGGAGGGGAGTAAGATATGTGCTGATGATAGAGGTAGAGGGTAAGATATGTACTGATGATAGAGGTAAGATATGTACTGATGATAGAGGTAAGATATGTACTGAGATAGAGGTAGGGGTAAGATATGTACTGATGATGGAGGTAAGATATGTACTGATGATGGAAGAGGTAAGATATGTACTGATGATGAGGGGGTAAGATATGTACTGATGATGGGGGGGGTAAGATATGTACTGATGATGGGGGGGTAAGATATGTACTGATGATAGGGGGGTAAGATATGTACTGATGATAGGGGGGTAAGATATGTACTGATGATAGGGGAGTAAGATATGTACTGATGATGAGGGGGGTAAGATATGTGCTGATGATAGGAGGGTAAGATATGTACTGATAGGGGGGTAAGATATGTACTGATGATAGGGGGGGGTAAGATATGTGCTGATGATAGGGGAGGTAAGATATGTGCTGATGATAGGGGGGTAAGATATGTACTGATGATAGGGGGTAAGATATGTACTGATGATAGGAGGGGGTAAGATATGTACTGATGATAGGAGGGGGTAAGATATGTACTGACGATGGATGGGGGGTTAAGATATGTACTGATGATGGGAGGGGGGTAAGATATGTACTGATGATAGGAGGGGGTAAGATATGTACTGATGATAGGGGAGGTAAGATATGTACTGATGATAGGAGGGAGTAAGATATGTACTGATGATAGGAGGGTAAGATATGTACTGATGATAGGGGGAGTAAGATATATACTGATGATAGGAGGGGGTAAAATATGTACTGTTATATAATATATACTGATAGAGGTAAGTAAAATATATACCAATGTCAAGAGGAAATTAAAATATGTACTGATGAAGGAGGGGTAAGATATGTGCTGATGGGAGGTAAGATATGTGCTGATGATGTAAGATATGTGCTGATGATAGGAGGAGTAAGATATGTACTGATGATAGGGGGGCAAGATATGCACTGTAGGGGGAGGTAAATATGTACTGATGATGAGGAGGTAAAATATGTACTGATGATAGGGGGTAAGATATGTGCTGATGATAGGGGGTAAGATATGTACTGATGGGGTGGGGGGGTAAGATATGTACTGATGATGAGGGGTAAGATATGTACTGATATTCAGAGTAAGATATGTGCTGATGGGGTGAGGGGGTAAGATATGTACTGATGGGGGGGGTAAGATATGTACTGATGATAGGGGTGGGGTAAGATATGTACTGATGATAGGGGTAGATATGTGCTGATGATGGAGGGTAAGATATGTACCGATGATAGGAGGGGTAAGATATGTACTGATGATAGAGGTAGATATGTGCTGATGATAGGGGAGTAAGAATATGTACTGATGATAAGAGGTAAGATATGTACTGATATGAGAGGTAAGATATGTGCTGATGATAAGGTAAGATATGTGCTGATGATAGGGGTAAGATATGTACTGATGATAGGAGAATTAAGATATGTACTGATGATGAAGTGAATATGTACTGATGATGGAGGTAAGATATGTACTGATGATGGGAGGGTAAGATATGTACTGATGATGGGGGGTAAGATAAGTGTACTGATAGGTGGGGGGTAAGATATGTGCTGATGATAGGAGAGGGGTAAGATATGTACTGATGATAGGAGGGTAAGATATGTACTGATGATGGGGGTGGGGGTAAGATATGTACTGATGATGGGGATATGTACTGATGGGGGGGTAAGATATGTACTGATGATAGGGAGGTAAGATATGTGCTGATGATGGGGGGTGGGGGTTAAGATATGTACTGATGATAGGAGGGGGTAAGATATGTACTGATGATGGGGGGTAAGATATACTGATGATGGGGGGGTACTGGTGGGAGGGTAGATATGTGCTGATGGGGTGGGGGGTAAGATATGTACTAGATGATGGGGGTTAAGATATGTACTGATGATAGGGGGGTAAGATATGTACTGATGATAGGGGGTAAGATATGTACTGATGATAGGGGGTAAAGATATGTGTACTGATGATAGGAGGGGTAAGATATGTACTGATGATGGGGGGGGTAAGATATGTGCTGACGATAGGATAGGATATGCACGGATGATAGGGGGGGTAAGATATGTACTGATGATAGGAGGGGGGTAAAATATGTACTGATGATAGGAGGGGGGTAAATATGTACTAACGATGGGATGGGGGGTTAAGATATGTACTGATGATGGATATGTACTGATGGGGGGGTTAAGATATGTACTGATGATAGGAGGGGGTAAGATATGTACTGATGATAGGAGGGTAAGATATGTGCTGATGATAGGAGGGGGGGTAAGATATGTACTGATGATAGGGGTGAATATGGGGGGTAAGATATGTACTGATGATAGGGAGGGGGTAAAGATATGTACTGATGATAGGCACTGGGGGGGGGTAAGATATGTACTGATGATAGAGGGGGTAAGATATGTGCTGATGATAGGGGGTAAGATGTACTGATGGGGGTGGGGGTAAGATATGTACTGATGATAGGGGTAAGATATGTACTGATAGGGGGGGGTAAGATATGTACTGATAGGGGGGGGTAAGATATGTACTGATGATAGGGGAGGTAAGATATGCACTGATGGGGTGGGGGGTAAGATATGTACTGATGATGGGGGGTAAGATATGTACTGATGATGAAGTGGGGTAAGATATGTACTGATGATAGGAGGGGTAGATATGTACTGATGGGGTGGGGGTAAGATATGTACTGATGATGGGGTAAGATATGTACTGATGGGGGGGGTAAGATATGTACTGACTGGGATGGGGTGGGGGGTAAGATATGTACTGATGATGGGGGGGGGGGGGTAAGATATGTACTGATGGGGTGGAGGGGTAAGATATGTGCTGATGATGGGGGGGGGATAACTGATATAAGATATGTACTGATGATGGGGGGGTAAGATATGTACTGATGATGGGGGTAAGATATGTACTGATGATGGGGGTACTGGGGGGATAAGATATGTACTGATGATAGGGGGTTAAGATATGTACTGATGATGGGGGGGGGGTAAGATATGTACCTGGATGATGGGGGGGGGGTAAGATATGTACCGATGGGAGGGGTTAAGATATGTACTGATGATAGGGGGGGGTAAGATATGTACTGGATGATGGGGGGGGGTAAGATATGTACTGATGATAGGGGGGGGTAAGATATGTACTGATGATAGAAGTAAGGCTATGTACCAGTAATGGAGGGTAAGATATGTACTGATATTAGGAAGGGGTAAGATATGTACTGATGATAGGAGGAGTAAGATATGTGCTGATGTAGGAAATTGTAAAGATATGTACTGATAGGGTGGGGGTAAGATATGTACTGATATTAGGAGGAGTAAAATATGCACTGATGGGGTGGGGCTAAGATATGATGATGGGGGGTAAGATATGTACTGATGATAGGGGGTAAGATATGTGCTGATGATGGGGGGTAAGATATGTACTGATGGGGTGGGGGGTAAGATATGTACTGATGATAGGGGGAGTAAGATATGTACTGATGATGGGGGGGTAAGATATGTGCTGATGAGGTGGGGTAGATATGTACTGATGGGAGGGGGTAAGATATGTACTGATGATAGGGGGTAAGATATGTACTGATGATAGGGGGGGTAAGATATGTACTGATGATAGGGGGTAAGATATGTACTGATGATAGGAGGGGGTAAGATATGTACTGATGATAGGGGGGGGGTAAGATATGTGCTGATGATAGGGGGGGGTAAGATATGTACTGATGATAGGGGGTAAGATATGTACTGATGATAGGAGGGGGTAAGATATGTGCTGATGATAGGGGAGTAAGATATGTGCTGATGATAGGGGGGTAAGATATGTACTGATGATAGGAGGGGGGTAAGATATGTACTGATGATGGGGGTAAGATATGTACTGATGATGGGGGGGGGTAAGATATGTACTGATGATGGGAGGGGTAAGATATGTACTGATGATGGGGGGTAAGATATGTACTGATGATGGGGGGGGTAAGATATGTACTGATGGTGGGGGGGTAAGATATGTACTGATGATAGGGGGGGTAAGATATGTACTGATGATAGGAGGGGGTAAGATATGTACTGATGATGGAGGAGGGGTAAGATATGTACTGATGATAGGGGGGTAAGATATGTACTGATGATGGAGGGGGGTAAGATATGTACTGATGATAGGGGGGGTAAGATATGTACTGATGATAGGGGGTAAGATATGTACTGATGATGAGGGGGGGTAAGATATGTACTGATGATAGGGAGGTAAGATATGTACTGATGATGGGGGGTAAGATATGTACTGATGATAGGAGGGGGTAAGATATGTGCTGATGATAGGGGGGGTAAGATATGTACTGATGATAGGAGGGGGTAAGATATGTACTGATGATGGGGTGGGGTAAGATATGTACTGATGATGGGGGGGTAAGATATGTACTGATGATAGGGGGTAAGATATGTACTGATGATGGGAGGTGGGGGTAAGATATGTACTGATGATAGGAGGGGGTAAGATATGTACTGATGATGGGGGGTAAGATATGTACTGATGATGGGGGGGTAAGATATGTACTGATGGGGTGGGGGTAAGATATGTACTGATGATGGGGGGTAAGATATGTACTGATGATAGGGGGTAAGATATGTACTGATGATAGGGGGGTAAGATATGTACTGATGATAGGGGGGTAAGATATGTACTGATGATGGGTGGGGGGTAAGATATGTGCTGATGATGGGGGGGTAAGATATGTACTGATGATAGGGGGTAAGATATGTACTGATGATAGGGGGGTAAGATATGTACTGATGATAGGAGGGGGTAAGATATGTACTGATGATAGGGGGGGGTAAGATATGTACTGATGATGGGAGGGGGTTAAGATATGTACTGATGATAGGGGGGGGTAAGATATGTACTGATGATAGGAGGGGGGTAAGATATGTACTGATGATAGGAGGGGGTAAGATATGTACTGATGATAGGGGGTAAGATATGTACTGATGATAGGAGGGGGTAAGATATGTACTGATGATAGGAGGGGGGTAAGATATGTACTGATGATGGGAGGGGGTAAGATATGTGCTGATGATAGGGGGGTAAGATATGTACTGATGGGGTGGGGGGTAAGATATGTACTGATGATAGGGGGTAAGATATGTACTGATAGGGGGGTAAGATATGTACTGATGATAGGGGGGGGTAAGATGTGTACTGATGATAGGGGGGGTAAGATATGCACTGATGGGGTGGGGGGTAAGATATGTACTGATGATGGGGGGTAAGATATGTACTGATGATGGGGGGGTAAGATATGTGCTGATGATGGGGGGGGGTAAGATGTGTACTGATAGGGGGTGGGGGTAAGATATGTACTGATGATGGGGGGGTAAGATATGTACTGATGGGGGTAAGATATGTACTGATGGGGTGGGGGTAAGATATGTACTGATGATGGGGGGGTAAGATATGTACTGATGGGGTGGGGGGTAAGATATGTACTGATGATGGGGGGGGATAAGATATGTGCTGATGATGGGGGGGTAAGATATGTACTGATGATGGGGGGGGGTAAGATATGTACTGATGATGGGGGGGGGATAAGATATGTACTGATGATAGGGGGGATAAGATATGTACTGATGATGGGGGGGTAAGATATGTACTGATGATGGGGGGTAAGATATGTACTGATGGGGGGGGGTAAGATATGTACTGATGATAGGGGGGTAAGATATGTACTGATGATGGGGGGGGGTAAGATATGTACTGATGATAGGAGGGGGGTAAGATATGTACTGATGATGGGGGGGGGTAAGATATGTACTGATGATAGGGGGTAAGATATGTACTGATGAGGGGGGGAGGGTAAGATATGTACTGATGATAGGGGGGTAAGATATGTACTGATGATAGGGGGGTAAGATATGTGCTGATGATAGGAGGGGGGGTAAGATATGTACTGATGATGGGGAGGGTAAGATATGTACTGATGATGGGGGGGGTAAGATATGTGCTGATGATAGGGGGGTAAGATATGTACTGATGATAGGGGGGTGAAGATATGTACTGATGATAGGGAGGTAAGATATGTACTGATGATAGGGGGGTAAGATATGTACTGATGATAGGGGGGTAAGATATGTACTGATGATGGGAGGGGGGGGTAAGATATGTACTGATGATGGGAGGGGGGTAAGATATGTACTGATGATAGGAGGGGGGTAAGATATGTACTGATGATAGGAGGGGGGTAAGATATGTACTGATGATAGGGGGGTAAGATGTACTGATGATAGGAGGGGGTAAGATATGTACTGATGATAGGAGGGGGGTAAGATATGTACTGATGATAGGGGGGTAAGATATGTGCTGATGATGGGGGGGGTAAGATATGTACTGATGATAGG
>NW_027010035.1:0-10000 GCF_036934945.1 Oncorhynchus masou masou
TATAGAACAGAACTATGTCCCCATGGACACCCTTCTCTCTAACATTTAGTATAGAACAGAACTATGTCCCCATGGACACCCTTCTCTCTTTCTCTTTCAGTTTATCCTCCCCTTTTCTGTGTTTATTTCTCACTCGTTTTCCTTCCATCTCTCTGTTTTCCCTCTTTGTCTCTGCTTCTTCTCACATTCTATCTATGTTTTTCTCTTTCATCCCTTTTCTTTTCCATTCTCTTTAAAACGTCATCCCAGACGTTAAATCGCTGCAGCTTGGCAGCCTGGGAAATGTGCTGTGTGTGTCTGTGTGTGTGTGTGTCTGTGTTAGCGTGCGTGTGCGTGTGCGTGTACAGACGTAAACACCACATAGAGACACTGTATGTCTGTCAGCGCTCTGACTGAAGGAGATGAGGGGACAAGTGTGAATTTGTTGACACAGTGCTGCGGAGAGATTGTACAATGGAAATGTTCAATTGACTGTGCACATATGTACAGCTGATGTGAATTAGAAGCATCTCTGAACAGCCGAGTGCAATGCATGACCTTTCTGCTGTACTGTTGAACGTGTTTCCAGACTTCATTCTGCCATTCTCAGAGATGTCCTTGGGCAGCTCACCTCACAGAGGAGTGTAGGGAGGGAGGGAGGCAGGAAGAACATCCAGTACTGCCTGTCTTGTTTACCTTGATCCTGTTGGCTCCACAGCGTTTCCTTAATGAATCACTTCACCAACCTTTTCATCAAAACATCTTCATCTAAGTGAAAGGATTGAATTGTTTGGACCGTCAACTTTTACTGGGCTTTTACTGGGCTGGTGTTGTGACAAGGTAAGGGTGGTGTACAGAAGACAGCCCTATTTGGTAAAATACCAAGTCCATAAAAAACAAAACCATCAAGCACTATGATGAAACTGGCTCTCATGAGGACCACAGGAAAGAAGACTCAGAGTTACCTTTGCTGCAGAGGATAAGTTCATTGGAGTTACCAGCCTCATAAATTGCAGCCCAAAGAAATGCTTCCACAGTGTTCAAGTAACAAACATCAACTGCTCAGAAGACTCTGTGAATCAGACGTTTTTGGTCAAATTGCTGCAAAGAAACCACTACTGAAGGACATCAATAAGAAGAGACTTGCTTGGGCCAAGGAACATCAGCAATGGACATACTTTGTAAAATATTTATTTTAACTATGCAAGTCAGTTAGGAACATATTCCTATTACAATGATGAGCTACTGGGGAACACTGGGTTAACCTACTTGTTCAGATGGGACAAGCAAGTCTCTTGCAGATTTATTACCATGTCCTAGTCAGGGATTCAATCCAGCAACCTTTAATTACTGGCCCAACACTCTAATCCACTAGACTACCTACCTCCTGACATTAAACCAGTGGAAATTGTCCTTTGGTCTGATGAGTCCAAATGTGAGATTTTTGGTTAGAACCATGTGTCTTTGTGAGACGCAGAGTAGGTGAACGGATGATCTCAACATGTGGTTCCCACGGTGAAGCATGGAGGAGGTATGATGTGGGGATGTTTTGCTGGTGACACTGTCAGTGATTTATTTAGAATTCAAGGCATACTTAACCAGCATGGCTACCACAGCATTCTGCAGCGATACGCAATTTGACCAAGAAGGAGAGTGATGGAGTGCTGCATCAGATTACCTGGCCTCCACAATCGCCCGACCTCAACCCAATGGAGATGGTTTGGGATGAGTTGGACCGCCGAGTGAAGGAAAAGCAGCCAACAAGTGATCAGCACATGCGGGAACTCCTTCAAGACTGTTGGAAAAGCATTCCAGGTGAAGCTGGTTGAAGGAATGCCAATAGTGTGCAAAGCTGTCATCAATGCAAAGGGTGGCTACTTTTAAGAATCTCTAATATAAAATATATTTTGATTTGTTTAACACTTTTTGTTACTACATGATTCCATATGTTTTATTTCATAGTGTTGATGTCCTCACTATTATTCTACAATGTAGAAATGAAAAAAATAAAGAAAAACCCTTAAATGTGTAGGTGTGTACCTACTCATTCAATGGTACTGAACTGCATGACAAAACTGAACTGCATGACAAATAGTCTGGTTCCTGTCAATAACTATGACCCAGAGTTTGTCTAATCCAGATGACATGGTCAGAATAACCTTCTGTCCCCATTAGTCGTACAGTACATGGGGCCTGACAGTGATAGTCTCACTTCTGATTACCATTCAGGAAGAGAACAACACTTCATCATGGTGGCAGCTAATGAACCCAGTGAGACAGGATCTGACACTTATTCCCTCTGTCCCCCTCTGTTTTCATAACCACTAATTGGAGCTGTCAATCACATCTGGTCTCCATGACAACCGAGGGGAGAACCACTGGGATGGGTGTTGTTGAATGCAGATATAAATCAGATTATACAGGGGGACTTAGACTGATAATCAGTTGAGTGTGTTTCTTTATGTGGCTGGATATTTGATGTGTGTCTATGAGAGATGTGAGTAGAACGAGAGGATACAATGGTAAGAAGATGCCAACCTGTGCAGAATGGAATGTGCACGATCTCAAACATGAGTAACTTCATGACTTTGTGACTCCTGTCCAGTAGCAAACCTAGATAAACACACTAGATAAAAGGAGGTTTCTTGGCTATTCTTGCAGCGTCTATTTTAGTGATGTTCAGAAGTAGAAGTGGGCCAGCAAAGACAGCCAGCCACCCACCTGTGACCTACCTGTTACCTCAAACGTATTTACATGTGTGTGACCCACATGTACATGTAACTGCCAAAATAAAGGAAACACCAACATAAAGTGTCTTAATAGGGTGTTTAGGCCACTACGAGCCAGAACTGCTTCAATGCACCTTGGCACAGGGAGTCTACAAGTGTCTGGAACTGTATTGGATGGATGCAACACCTTTTAGTCCATGAGAAATTCAAAATGTGTTGTTTTGTTGATGGTGGTGTTGATACGTTTTCAATTGGGTTGAGATCCGGTGACTGAGACAGTCATGGCATATGGTTTACATGATTCATGCTCATCAAAACCATTGAGTGACCACTCATGCCCCCTGTTGATGGGGACATTTGTCATATATTGATACAGGTCTCCCATCTCCATTACCTACCTTGTCCTAATTATATACCCCCACCCCCCATTCACTACTTTTCACTACTCCTCTTGTGTTCCCTATATGGAGCACTAAATGGGATCAGATCTTGTGTGGGAGAGAGAGAGAGAGAGAGAGGGAGAGAGAGAGGGAGAGAGAGAGGGAGAGAGAGAGAGAGACAGAGAGACAGACAGACAGACAGACAGACAGACAGACAGACAGACAGACAGACAGACAGACAGACAGACAGACAGAACTGTCTTGATGCACATAGTACATGCTAAATAGGCTACAACCTTTGACTACACTAGCATGTTTTCATAGAGACATCCCCCTAAGGGAATGTTCCAGTGTCAACAGCCCTAATCTAACAGCCCAACTCTAATCAGTATGAGTGTTGATGATGAATTGTATCCTAAGTGCTTTGGGCTTCTTCCCATTTCCAGCAGTAATCAGTGGGAAATTGGACCAGATACTTGGCTCTCACCATTGGGGAATACTGACTAGAATAAACTGGAATGAGTTCCAATTCTCCATCAGAATCATTGGAATAGAGAAACGAACAGTGGAACTAGGACAGTTCCATAATTCTCTGGTTCCATGGAGAGAGAGAGCTTTCTGACTGTCAGCTGTACAGAGGAAGACATTGTCTGTCACAACACACAACATTTCATCCTGGCTTGTATAACTCTGTATCTAGCTTTCAAATGACATGCAGATTGAATAGAGAGCCGATGGTGGGGGATTGTATGATGTGACTGGAGAGCCTATAGAAAGAGGAACGGACTGTCATAGGTACAGTCCAGCGGTGGTGTGTGTGTGTGTGTGTGTGTGTGTGTGTGTGTGTGTGTGTGTGTGTGTGTGTGTGTGTGTGTGTGTGTGTGTGTGTGTGTGTGTGTGTGTGTGTGTGTGTGTGTGCACCTGCATGCATGCAAACCAGTGTGTGTGTATGAAGTACGTTCACGTATATGTGTCTAATGTGACAGGTGAGTCAACAGGGGGGAGACCATGAGAAGTCTCGGAGGTTGAGGTGATTAATGTAGCGTGGCGTGTGTGACACTCCTACCTCCTCTACAGAGACTGACAGGGACAAGATAGATGGGTGTCCAGGGTGAGATGGAGGGCCTCCTGCAGGGGGCTCTCCTACCAAGGGATCAGGAAGTGCAGACACAGGAGTGGTGGGACTAGGAGCTTTCTCACAGCGTGAAAATAGTTGAACATGATGAGGACAAATGAAAGTCAGGGACAGAAACTTTGTCTGAGTGGATGGCACCCTGTGGAGAGGAAGGTTGTCTCGCCATCCTGGCTCAGTTTCTTTCTTTCACGCCTCCCACCCTTTCTCCCTACATTCTCTCCCTACTCCTTTCTTTCCACCTTCCTCCCTTCCTTCCTTCCTCCCTTCCTTCCTCCTTTACTTCCCTATTTTCTTTCCATCCTACCATCCTTTATTCTTTCCCATCACTCCTCCCTTTTGTCTTATTTTAAATGAAGGGAAGAGGGCTTTTTACTCGTTGTGTGCCATTTGAATGCCATTTATACACTCAACACATATTTGAGTGTCATGTATGAGACACTCAACTTGCATATTTGAATGCCATGTATACACTCAACACATATTTGAATGCCATTTATACACTCAACACATATTTGAATGCCATGTATACACTCAACACGTATTTGAATGCCATGTATACACTCAACACATATTTAGAACCCATGTATACACTCAACACATATTTGAATGCCATACTACACTCAACACATATTGAATGCCATGTATACCTCAACACATATTTGAATGCATGTATACACTCAGCACATATTTGAATGCCATGTATACACTCAACACATATTTGAATGCCATGTATACACTCAACATATTTGAATGCCATGTATACACTCAACACATATTTGAATGCATGTATACACTCAACACATATTTGAATGCCATGTATACACTCAACACATATTTGAATGCCATGTATACACTCAACACATATTTGAATGCCATTTATACACTCAACACATATTTGAATGCCATGTATACACTCAACACATATTGGAATGTCATTTATACACTCAACACATATTTGAATGCCATTTATACACTCAACACATATTTGAATGCCAATTATACACTCAACACATATTTGAATGATCATTTTAATCACATACACTACATACTAGCAATGGAGGAAAAATCGATGCAGTTACATATTGGAATTATTATTTTTGACAATATATGGTATCGTTTTGACAATATGGCAATGTTATTTTTGCGCTGAATGGGTGAACCTACACCAACAATATGTTCTCCATCTTCTATTAAATAGACCATTTGTTTTCAGCACTTTTATTAGCATGACTGATCAAAACTCTACATGCCTCTTTCTGGTCCCTCTGCAGCAGATAGATGGTGAGCAATATGTTTAGACCATGGAATCGTAATAAAATCACAGTATTGAATCACAATGCATTGTGAGAAACGTGAGACACGCAATATATATCGTATCGTCACCTAAGGATGGTGATAATATTGTATCGTGAGGTCCCTGGCTATTCCCAACCCTAATACACCAGTGGAGGCTGGTGAGGGGAGGACGGCTCATAATAATGGCTGGAATGGAGTGAATGCAATGGTATCAACCACATCAAACGCCTGGTTTACATGTGGTTGAGACCTGTCCATTGACTCCATTCCAGTTGTTATTATGAGCCGTCCTCCCCTCACCAGCCTCCACTGTAATACATACATGTATATATTTTACCCATCAAATCATGGGCCACCATGACATACATTAGCTTTACAAGAGAACGTGTTACCTAGAATAGATTCCATTAGTGATCTTCCTAGAGAAGATTCCTGGGGCTTATGGTGGAGAGACTGTATGAAGTGTCACTTGCCAGGATTAGGATGTAATCCAGAATTAATCACGACGGAGCAATAAACCTTGAGTGTCACAGTGGCACAAGATTTAAGATGCACAGATATCAGCGCCGAGGCCAGAATGATGCATGTTGTGAATGAACATCATGTTTTCATGGGCTAGGTTTCTGTGTTGAGGTTTTATGCAGGGCACTTTGTTTCCAAGTGCTGTCTTCTGGTCGCACATGATGGTCATGAATAAGCATCTGTTCTGTTTGCAGAGAGTGGCTGTCAGAGAGAAAGGGGTCATGCTGGTGTGTTAAACAGGGCATTTTTCGACTCCATTCAGGATGGGAGTTTTCTAAAAATTGCCCCTGATTTTATAGCTGTCCCATGTGATTAGGTTTTTATACATGTGTAGGATCTTAATTTGAGCCAGTTTGTTAATCCTGAATCAACAGGAAAAGTGAATTATTATGTGGATTAAATTAATGGACATTTTGTAGGGGTTGAAACATTTTGGGGAAAATCAAGTCTAAAATTTCAAAGTGAAAATTACAAACTTCAGAAGCCTTTTTAAACCTCAAATACGTTACACGTTTAACATTTCCAGGAAAGTTATCCTGAAACAGGGTGATCAAATTAAGACTCTCCATCTGTATGCAACACTGGTGTTTTGTGTTCTATGTTGTTTGGTTCATTCCATGTTATTATTGTTATGTGCCACTCTATTGTTGCCTCACGGTATTCCTCTCCTCTCTTCCACAGACTCACGTCTCTCCAGCGGATCCTGCTACTTCCTATCAGATCAATCAACAAGACTTCCTGTCGGAGAGATTATGAGGAATAGCTGTTTCACTCCCCACGGCAGTCCAACAGGAAGTGAAAAGACATGGGGACTCTGCTAATCACCATGACAACCATACAGCTGTGACTGACTGTGTGAGGCCCCTCCCTCTTTTTCTACACCCAGGCTAAACCCATTCTCCCATTTCTGAGGACAACCTAGCTACGCCAGTCCATCCCCCACACTCTTTCTCCTTTAAACTCAACCTCGCTTTCCCTTATTTCAATCCCACGTTTCCTCCATCTCAACAAAACCTCCCTCTTCATTCGTCCTCCCCTCCTCCTTCTCTTCCTCCATCGTCATGCTCAGCAGGCTTCACACTCACTCCTCCTCTTCCTCTCCATCTACCCCCACCCTCCTCATCCTTCCCTCTCTCCTCCCTCTTCCTCCACCTTCCGGGCCTGGTCTGGGGGGACTGCTGGCTGATCGAGGGCGACAAGGGCTACGTGTGGCTAGCCATCTGCAGCCAGAACCAACCTCCATATGAGACCATCCCCCAGCACATCAATAACACGGTCCACGACCTGAGGCTCAACGAGAACAAGCTCAAAATGATCCCCTACACCTCCATGTACCGCTTCACCAACCTCACGGACCTCAACCTCACCAAGAACGAGATCTCCTACATCGAGGACGGGGCCTTCGCTCAACAGGCCAACCTACAGGTACACTGGGTGGTGGGTGGGTTGATTGATTTAATCTTAACGTAATCCTTTCTTGGTTCTCGACTAGGTTCTCCAGCTGGGCTACAACAAACTGACCAACCTGACAGAAGCCATGATGAGGGGCCTGGGCCGGCTGCAGTGCCTCTTCCTCCAGCACAACCTCATTGAGGTGTGACATTGGTTGATTTTTGTTTAGTTTTTAAATATTTAAATTCTACTATTTGCTAAAGTTAAGTTGATATTATTCTGTATGTACAATATGATTCAGATTTGTTTTAAATATATTGCTTTCTGTCTCTGTATGTTCTCATCAAGGTCATTGGCAATAATGCATTGGATGAGTGCCTCAGTCTCAACAGCATTGACCTGTCATCCAATAAGCTGGCCCGCCTCGACCCCCCTCCACCTTTACCATTTTGAATCGCCTCATGGTGTGTGAGCTGGCTGGGAACCCCTTCCATTGTGGCTGTGACTTGTACAACTTCCTCACCTGGCTGGAGGCCTTCAATAACGTCACACACACCTACGACCGGCTCCAGTGCGAGACCCCCAGGGAGATGTTTGGCTACCCACTCCTGAGTCCCATCGCGTCCGGCCACGCCGGGCACAACGCTCGGACGATTCTGTCCTCTGTCTGCCGGGATGGGGTCTTCATCCCCGGGATGACGTCTCTCCGCCAGACTCAGATTCCTCCGGAATGGGCCCGGACATGTTTGACCGCGTGGGTCCGTACCACCAACCCACCACCTCGTCTTCCTCCACGGAGCACAGCTTCAGCCCCAGCATCAAGCTCCACCACGTGTCCCTCTTCACAGCCTCTATCATGGTCCAGATCCCCAGACCTTACAGCAAGATGTACATCCTGGTGCAGTACAATAACACCTTTGTCTCTGATGTCATGAACCTGAAGCTCAAGAAGGAGATGATCACACTGAACAAGCTCAAGCCACACACCAACTATACCTTCTGCGTGGCCTCCATCCGGACCTCCCAGCTACAACCACACCTGTCTCCAGTTCTCCACCCGAGCCCAGAACCCCGACGACATGCCGCCAACACCTTCCACCACCACCCACTACATAATGACCATCGTGGGCTGCCTCATCGGGATGCTCTGCATCCTGGGCCTCATCTACTATTGTCTGAGGAAGAAGAGGAGGCATGAGGAGAAGCAAAAGTCCATCTGTGTGAAGAAGACGATTCTAGAAATGAGGTATGGCCCGGAGGTGGCGGCGGCCGTGGGGAATGACCCGTCCACCGGGTGCAGAAGCTCCAGGAGCAGGCCCAGGGTCAGGGCCACCCAGTACCAGCACCACACGCACGGGGGCAAGCTAACATGTCTGCCTCCTCCTCGGGCATGCTGCACTCCGCCAATACCTCTTCCTCCAGACTCTCCTCCATCCCTCAGGATAAGATGCCCACTGCCTTCTCTGAGGCCATGCTGACCAGCAAAGGCAACTACATGGATGGGAGGACGGAGGGGGTGATGGAGATGGAGGGATGGGAGGAGGACAGGGAGGATGAAGGATGAGGATCTAAGAGAAGAGGACGGGACGGACGTGGGGGATGATTCCGACGATGATGGGCGAGGCTCGGCCTCAGAGATCTCCACCATCGCCATGGAGGTGGATAAGGTCAACCAGATCATCAATAACTGCATCGACGCCCCTGAAGCTGGACTCTGTCATGGCCGCCTCCTCCACTGCCTCTTCCGCCACCACCACCACCTCCTACCCCACCTCCCCTCCACCCACCTGCACCCTCCCCTCCTGACCCGTGGCCTCATCCCTCTTTCCCCCGGCATCACTGAGACCTGCCCGGGCCTGCCCTCCCCTACCACCAAGATCCCCTCCACCGCGCTCCCCTTCTCCGTCCCTCTCTCGGAGCGTCCGGGGATCAGTGGCGGGGTTTGTGTCGCCGCCTACCGGCCGCCTCCCACTGCGTCCGCTGTGCGCCCGTCGTGAGGCAGATGAGCGCTGATGCTGCGGTGGTGATCAGTGCCGTGAAGAAGCAGTGCAGCACCATCCTGCAACTCCATGGGACGTGACCGGGGAACGAGGGACCGGAGGAGGAGGCCGGGTCTACAGCCTGGACATCCACGAGCCCCGCAGCCCGGACACTGCCAGCAGTACCCAGGGGAGAGAGGCAGCCCCGCTGGGTGTGGAGAGCCCCTGGAGGCTGCCTCTGGTGGGGAGCGGCGGGAGGAGGTGGGAGTGGTGGGTGTGGTAGTGGAGGTGGTGGTGGTGTTGATGGTATTACCAACCAGCATCACCAGCACCACCAGCAGCAGCAGCAGCAGCAGGGGCAGGGACAGGAACAGCAGGAGGACTACCACTGCTCAGAGCACCGCCACCTCCGTCCCAGCTCTGTACTACGAGGGCTCCCAACAGGGCTCGCCGCACCAGAGGGCCTCCTTCCTCAAGCCCCTGACCCGCTCCCGCCGTGACGCCGCCTCCTACTCACAGCTCTCGCCCTCCCGCCACCAAAACCACTCCCGGGTACTCCTCCAGCCCTGAGTATTCCTCGGAGAGCTC
>NW_027010035.1:15000-36186 GCF_036934945.1 Oncorhynchus masou masou
GAATAAGATGCACAATATAGTGAATAGGTCGCCATTTGAGACAACCAGATATACTAATCTCCCTCCACTAGGTTGTCAGGAATGGTCAAAGTTTTCCATTCTAAAATAACTTCTGTTGTCTGTTTAAATAATACATGGTTTCCCTGCTAACTCCCAGCAAAAGGTGTAATGGTTGCGGTTTAGACAAGCTGTTGTGTTAAGTGGCCTTTGTTCAGGCTTATGAGATATTTAGCAGAACAGAGCTGTGTTTGGGGGCGTATTGGGGCGTAGAGGTTGGGAACACCAGGGGTGAGGCTGGATGCTGGATATAGATCATGGAAGACTGTATTCTATAGCACTGACCTCAAGTAGTTAACCTACATTGGTGGCCTACATGGAGCCTTTGGGCTTGGTTAGTTTTCCAGACCAGGTTGGAGTGTATACCTTGTACCCAGTGCACTGTACCTGGGGGACCTCGGTGCTCCACAACAATTCAAAAAGCATGGCATCCCCTCTTGGGCACCCCAATAAGCATTAAACATATAAACATTGATTGGATCCACAATTTCTATAGTACTCACAAGAGTCACTGCCTAAAAACAATGAGTCTGAAGCCTAATCTCAGTTAGCTACTGTATTCCTCCATCTTTGTTGTTGAGTCCTCGTTGCCTCAGCAGAGCCCTGGCTTTTAACAGTGTTATATTCTAATTCTGTTAGGGTTGGGTCTATCGATCTTAGCTTGTACATAGAGTTGGTAATACCTACTTATCCCCCTTTATACTCTCCATGAGGCCCTGTTTCTGACATCTAAAGCCCCCCCTGGAGACAGAGTCTGCCCCCTTGGAGACGGAGTCTACGTCCCAAATGGCACCCTATTCCCTATATCATGCACTACTTTTGACCAGGTTTTATAGGGCTCTTGTCAAAAGTAGTGCACTATGTAGGGGAAATGGTGCCATTTGGGACGCAGACAGACAGACAGACAGACAGACAGACAGACAGACAGACAGACAGACAGACAGACATCGACAGCTATTCAGGCGGCCATGACATCAATGCTTTATGTTGGATGCTATGCTTCATGACATGGTGGAACAGTGTGAGTATTTGAAGAGTTTCCCATCTCTCAGAGAATGGGTTGAAAGGCCCAGTGATGTCTCTAGTTGTGCCCCAGCGGCCCCTTCACACGGATGGACTGTGTGCAGACTACAGATGGACTGTGTGTGCAGACTACAGATGGACTGTGTGTGCAGACTGCAGATGGACTGTGTGTGCAGACTGCAGATGGACTGTGTGTGCAGACTGCACATGGACTGTGTGTGCAGACTGCAGATGGACTGTGTGTGCAGACTGCAGATGGACTGTGTGTGCAGACTACAGATGGACTGTGTGTGTAGACTGCAGACAACAGATAATGAAGATAAGTCCATGGCTCTCTAATCGTGCTGTTGACTTGGATCAGTGATCGTCTACCCCAACGCTGTATGGAACAGAAGGCTACTGAGCTGTGGCTGTAGTGGAGCTGAAACGAAGGGGGAAAGAGAGAGAGACGGGTTGTGGCAGACACTGACTATATAGATGCTGCATAGACGAAAAGAGCAAGAGGGATGGACACAGAAAGAGAGGGCAGAGGCTAGTGACAGGCTAGCTGTATGGAAGGAAAGGAAGCTATCTGAAGAGAAACAGACAGAGGAGAGAAGTGAGAAGGATGACAAAAAGAAAGACTAACAGCAGAGCCGGAATGTATCGATGGAAAAGAAGCTATAGGAAGCTAAGAGACAATTTATTCTTGATCTGAAAATGTGGCCGGAAGCTCCATATGGAGGGTGTGATACAATGACAGTCTCCAGAGGAATGCAGAGGCCAAATTGATCTCTGTACCGTATAGCCGTGTGCCTTTCAAATGTTTGTAAGAATGCAGAGTTGCTCAGTATAGCTCCGCATTGACATGATTGGTTGATGGTAGGTGAGGGCAAGAGGTCCTGTATAAACACATACTCACTTCTTTGGCAACTTCCTTCACAACAGCTCTGCGCTGCTCGGCAAAGCGCAAGAAGTACAAATGCCCTGACTTCTGCAGAGGCCATATCACCGTAAATGCTGCACGGCCAATATAGACTGCGGATTGACCGTGCATCGCCTTTTAAGTGGCAGAAAAGAAGCTGTAGCGAGAACATGGTGGGACATTAATCGTTGTCAGTTTGCAGCCACATTACAAAAAGCAGAAAGTGGATTACTTTTCCATGGGATTTTTTCTCCACCTCTTTCTAAGCTCTTTATCTCTCCAAGCATTAGGACCTCGAACTGCTATAACAATGGACCAGAGAGGCAGGAGGACAGCAGCTTTATGGCTGGAAATGGGGTTTCATTTCACATTTTACATTTCACATATTATGGATAAATCAGGGGTTACAGATATAGGATCTTAATTTGATCACTCTTTTGTTACTGAGAATTTCAGATGATGTACATAAATTCACTGAGAACCCACACTAACACATGGTTATATTAACAGTATTGTACTTTTCATGTAGCCTACTTTTGGACAACTAACAGCCTAACCACCGATCAAGGAACGTTCTGGACTAAATGTTCAAATCCTGTTGCGGCAGGATTATTTTTGCTGTGACAATACAGGTCAAATTAAGATCCTGTATATCTTGGTCCAACTCATTTAGAAGCTACAACTATTGAAACAGTATAATGTTCACCCATAGTTTATTACTTTGAATTACTGTCTAATGGAACTTTCAATGGATTCAAATAAATTGTATTTTATGAATGATAATTGACTGATATCGAAAAGTGAAATTTGAAAGCATAAAATATAAAGCATTTGAAATACAGCACCATTGTGCTAGTTTATAGTCATTACAACTCAGTTCACATGCAGTTGAAAAGCCTTTTTTGACCCGCTACATGAATATTTCAGTCACTCGGGTTCCACTTGTAGTTTAAGAGGCAGCGTTTTCACGTACAGTTGTTACTGCACTTAAATGTGAAGTATGGATGACTGTGCTTGTTTGGGCTTCAATGTATTTTACTCTGAGTTGAATATAGGTTTAGTGTCTCTGTCTCTCAATGTGAGAACAGTCCTATGGCCGGGGGCTGGGAGTGTATTGAGGGGATAAGAGGAAGCCAGGTTGGCAGCCAGCTTGCAGCCCTCCAGGCCTCTTGCTCGTCCACTCACTCCTTTTCTCAGGCTATACTCATCTGTTTATCGGCCTGAGAGACACAGTGTTCAGACCGTAGAGTGAAGTGACAGGTTGGCGAGAAAGAGATGAAGAGAGGAGAGGTGGGGAGAGAGAGCCGAAGCAGTATGATTAAACAGGAGTGAGCCATGTCCGGAACAGCAGGTAATAACGGGATCTTCAGAGAGGGAGAGATGGAAAGAAGGATTTCCAGAAACAAGTAGAGGGGAGATGATCCCAGGGCCTCAGCATGAAGCTTCTAACACCTTTTATCAGGAATCTGTCAACAGACTGCTTACATGGACCAACAGGATACTGAACACACACACACACACACACACACACACACACACACACACACACACACACACACACACACACACACACACACAGAGAGAGAGCGTGGGAAGAGGACAGCGCTACAGAACCGAGGCTACTCAGAATCATTGGCACGCCTCTCTGGTATAGAACAGGTCTGAGAACAGATAGTAAAATCCTGCTCACGTTCCCACTAGCTTTCTCCTATCTACTCCATCATAATTATCCTCAAACAATAGCAGGCCTCATTTCAGCCTTATCTCAGCCTGGGCTCCATTGTTAACCATGACACTGGCTCCCCTGAGGTCCAACTGAGGATCTTTAGGTCATCAGCATAATGGCTGAAGTCACTGTTATTCTAGCCAGCCTAAAGAGTTAAATGGTTTTGTTATCATGATAGGGTTAATTCCAACATTAGTCCATGATGGGGAATAATCCATTTCATTTGTTCAAGGATGTGCCTTGGAGTCCAGTACTACTACTTCATGAAATGTCCATTTTGCAAGGCAACAAACGACACTGTTTTCTTGCATGTGTCCTTTAACCGAAAACCATCCTCTCACTCTGCCTTTCAGGCTGAATGTCTTCAGTACAAACTGAACAAATAGAGGTCTGTATCATCACTGAGCTTCAGCTGTTTGTGTCTGACACGTGTGGTTGCTAAGACGTCTGGAGTTGGACAACTTGTATAGGTGCAACAACCACACAAGCACTGTTTCTGCCTCCACAGTGCTATTCTGAGCTACAGTACAGCTCACATGGCTGTGTGGGAGTCTTTGTAGGCTGGGCGTCTTCATACTGAGAGTTGGGCTTTGTTCAGTTGGATAATTATGTTATCCTTTTGGAAGTAGCATTGCTTGTGGGATAAGGGGAACAGAGAATGAATGTGGATTCGTTTTTTATTTATTTTGGTGTTCCTTGTTTGAAAGGGGATATTAATGAAGCAAGATCGATAAGAACGATAACTCTTGTTAGAAGTTCAGAAAGATCTTTCTTGGCAAAGTTTTGCGGATGCTTGATTAGTTTGTCTATCCTGCCGTGTGTCAAATCAAAGACCGAAGTCCTTGGCAAGTGAGGGTCAGGAGTTCAAACTAACTGTCTGAGCAACAATTATCACAACCGGGATTTGTTTCAATGTCAAATCTGTTTATGATTATGTTCTTCTTTACTATCGGTCTGGTTGGCCACCCAATTACACTGTTTATACTTTGTAGCCCCGAGGGGAAGCATGCTAGGCCTCAGCCAAGAGGTCTGAATCTCTATGGCACAGAGGTTAGTGTACTTGCCCTACACTCCAGGGTTGCTGGTTCAGATCCATGAGCAGGAGAGCACTACACAGAGCTTTTATACCTGTCCCAAATCAAGGCTCAGGAATGTCCAAGACCGTTATCTTGTATCATTTATTATGACGCATATTATGACGCATAACAATATTATGACGCATAACAATTTTGTTTTCTCCATGTGCACATATATATACAATTTTTCCTAAGGTTTGGTTCCCAAAGAGAAGGTATGGATTTAAAAGAATCTGTGAAATATCTGTGAATTTTGTACTGACTGTAAAAAAAAGAAAAGAAAAAAAAGTTGCTTGTGTGGCTTTTTGTCTACTGAGCTTGATCTGTCTGCGTGTTTCTTCTGGGTGGGTTGGGGCTTCGGGGTCTAGGGACGACAGTTTCAAGTACTTGATTATCTATGTCCTAAAGAGGTTAAAGAATAGAGAAGTTTAACAAGTGAAATTTAAAAAAGAAACAAAGTTATATTTGCATGATTTCCTGTATTTTTCAAGAGAAGAAATATATTGTTGTGTTTAACGAGTGGATGTATGTTGAAAACAAGCAGAACCGTAGGGACTGAAATACAAACTCATTTCTAAGATTTAGGTTAATTTTAAGGTTGACTTTCTTTTTAAATCTCTCTAATGTTGAATAGTTGCATTCATCTTTATCTGGTTTTCTGTTATATTCAGTTTCAGCCTAATGCATTTCTACTGTCTGTAGTTAGCATTGCTATATTTCTCCTATTGTTTCTGGTGGGTTGTGTGCTGTGGAAAAAACCTTCAGGCCTGTGGGTTGTTTCCATCCATTTGTTTGGAAAGCTGCAGGGATCTCTCCTTCTCTCTATGACACTGATTATGCTCTCCAATGGAGTAACTCCACCCCCCTGGCGTCAAGCACACACACTGGTTCTGTTGTGATTATCTATAAACACAGTAGCAAGGTGTGTGCTTGAGTGAGGGTGTGTTTACTAAGGAGACGCAAGCGTGCACACACACACACACACACACACACACACACACACACACACACACACACACACACACACACACACACACACACACACACACATACAGTAACCTCTGCACATGAGAAGGGTTAAGCAGACCATTGAACCATTAGGGTCTTATTAGGGTATTAGTCTGTCTCCTCATTCATCTATTATGAGTGATGGGGGATCAATACAGTGTCCTCTCCCCTGCCACTCACCCCGCGCCCTGCAAGCTCAGCTATTAGATCTATAGGCATGTTCTACATGCAGGCTCAATACGCTAAGTTGATCTCTTCCCATGGTCATGGCTACAGGTAAATGGAACCACAGGGAGTAGTCCTCGAGCTGATCCTGAGACTGTCGTTAGTGGTGTGAGTAGCCGGAGCAGAGGGAGTTGAGTGCATTTCATTTCTTGGCCGTGAGTCAATGACGTGTTCGCTGGTCCAGCTCCCCATTATCTCCTCACCGTGACAGCAGGCCATAACTCACACATGTTTACATTTCTACACAGTGCATCTATCTATAAGGGTGAACCCGTGCCAAAAACATAAGAGGCTGTCCCGCATCAATTACACAGACAAATGAAACTAATTAACCTCTTGACTGGGTGTTTACTAGCTCAGCAGAAGAGCTATTTCAGGCCCGGTGGCCATTTTGTTTGTTGTTTTATTAGTGTGCAGGTTTCTTCTTTTTTCTCATCTAGTTTTATAAGTTGAAATGAATCACTACGCTAATCAGATCAGTAAATAGTCCATTAGCGCCGGTGGCTAATCTCTGATGTCCACAGTAACCGCTCCTGCAGCTCCGGTGGAGAAACCCTGTTTTGTTTGTTGGCTGGGCACTTTAAACAGTAGCAGCAGAGCTGGCAGCATTCCGATCGATGCTAATGCTCTCTGTGCTCATAAACACCAGGTTGGCTGGTTGGCATTCCGAACACATAATCTGATACAGCGGTATGCCTGATGCCAGCAGGATATGATAGGATAGTTCTTGGCAGAGGGATAAGCTCAGAGGCTTCGGAACACAGGCAGCGCTCCTCGGATATAGGGCCAGGCAGGAGCACCATTCTCACCTCATTCAGGAAATTAAATGTCCGGGATCGATCAGAGCGCTGGATGGAGATGCTCCAGGTCTTTAACAGGCACAAAGGGGTGGTTAGACACAGCCTAGCTCTCTCTGAGCACTCCTACAGTGGAAACCAGCTTCTGATAGAAACACTGCTGGTAGAAATGTATTGAAAAGAATGGAACACAGCTTTCTATGGTGTCCCATTCTATGCAATTAGGTTTCTATGAACAACGCTGTGAATGTTTCTCCCCGTTCACTAAGCCCATGCCTGATGTGTTATCCAGTTCTGATTGGTCGCTCTTTCTATCTCTTTACTAATGCTCGTTCTTCATGAAGGTTCTTTCCATAGCAACCCAAACATTATCAACAAGACATTATGTACTCTGAGTACTGACTATGTGTGCTGGGTCTTAAAGCTGTCTTCTTCTTCTATTACTTAACAGTGACATGGTTTAACATCTCGTGGTCTAACAGGTCATCATGGTTGAAGTGATCAGGGTTTAGGGTCATTTGGGTCCTTGTATTCCAATGGAGAAATTCCAAATTCAACCCGACAGAAAGAAATTGAACATGGACTTTCTCCATAGGAAAACAATACAAATCCTGTACTTCAGATGGAACTGCCCTCAACCGTGTTTAACCGTCAGACTAAACTGTTCTAACCACAGTATCAATGGTTCTAAACAGTGTGATCTGCCACTACAGTGATCTCTAATATCTCTAGTGTTCTTCTCCTTCATTCACTTTGCCAGTGAGGACTTAAGGGTGATAGATACTGTGGTTTGAAGAGAAATATTTGTATTACGCACTCTCTTCTTCTTATGTTGTTGATGACAACATTCATGTTTTATCCTCACAATTTCTGTACAAAAGATCTATTTCTATATTTGCAATACATTTCTAATTAAAAATTATGACAATGTGTTGGCTCTGTTTTTCCTCGACACTGAGTTAGATTATTTGTTTTTGTGTCAGGCTCACATTTAATTCAACAAACATTATTTGATGGATTGAAGCGACAGATACTGTAGATTGAGTTATGATGTGTTGATATGACTTGATTAGGCAAAATTCACTGTATTTGATTTTCATTGAAATTAGAGCCTAGTAGTATTAGATTACAGTGTGTGTGTGTGTGTGTGTGTGTGTGTGTGTGTGTGTGTGTGTGTGTGTGTGTGTGTGTGTGTGTGCGTGTGTGTGTGTGTGTGTGTGTGGGCGTGTGTGTGTGGGCGTGGGCGTGTGTGTCTGTGTGTGTGTGGGTGGGCGTGTGTGGGCGTCAATCAGCAGTCAATCAGGGTGATCTCAGCAAGTGAATGATTCAATAAGGGCTGACCCCCACACGCACACACACACACATATTGGCCACTTGTCCTCCTGACTAAAAGCTTCCATTGTGATGGGCTGGTTCAGAGAGAGGAAAGCAGGTGGGCACTCAGAATGAGAAAAAAAGTCAACCTCCCTGACTCACCACGATAACAAACAGGACTAACTCACTCAATGTACAGGCTTACACACATAACACTCAGACCACTGTCATTCATAATACTGAATCACCTCACCTAGTACAGGGTTAGAATACAACGTGATCAGCAACACAAACTCTGACTCACAGGTACTTTTGTTTTTCTGACTTCACTGCCCCCCCCTGCCGCCCCGCTGTGCAGCTCAGCCAATCACTGAAGAGATATGTTGTTTTCTCACCTGCTTTTTTCCTCCATCAAACTGACGTCAACTCAGTTTGTCCTGTGAATAACAAAAACACCACTTTAGTTTTAGGGGTGGATAGAGGTCAGGGAGGGATGAGGGATGGAGAACAGAAAGGGGGCGATAGAGAGGTAAGGGTCAGGAATGGAGGGGAGAGGGAGGATAGAGAGGAGAGAACCACATGTACATAGCCTTTCTATCCTGCCCTCCTTGGGGAAATGTCTGTCTGTCTGTTTGTCTGTGTTCAGTGTGACAGGGCCAGCATTCAGAGAAGCTCAGCTGCCCACAGCTGGCAAGATCTGGCACAGTTGTTTCACTGCCACACACACTTTGTCTGCCTGCCTGCCTGCCTGCCTGCCTGCCCGCCCGCTCTCTCTCTCTCTCTCTCTCTCTCTCTCTCTCTCTCTCTCTCTCTCTCTCTCTCTCTCTCTCTCTCTCTCTCTCTCTCTCTCTCATCAGAAACAGAACATTACCTGTTCAGTCTTTACTGTACTCCATTCTCACTCTCTAGCTCCACCCTCTTATAATCCCATGAGAAATTGATAGTGTAACCCCAATGGAACAAGAGAAACAGAGGACGAGTTTGTGTGAAAGAAAGATGAGTAGAGAGAAAGGGATGTGAGAATGATGCGAAGGGAGAGAGAGAAGGGGTAGATGGAGGACTAGAGCAGAATTGACCTCCAACTGCTGTGGGAACTGATGCTCTGTCAGCTTTTATTGAACAGAGATGAAGAACACGAACACCCTGTGACCTGACACACAACCAAACCTTTGTGGGGAAAACTCGGATAACAAGCTCTGCAAACACATCGTCAGCAGCAGTGTTCACTGTGCAAGGAACAGAGTGACTATAATGAATTGAGAGGCGCGTAAGAAAATATTACGTGTGTGTTTGTGTGTTTGTTTGTGTGAGAGAGTATGTGTTTGTGTGAGAGAGTGTGTGTTTGTGTGAGAGAGTGTGTGTTTGTGTGAGAGAGTGTGTGTTTGTGTGAGAGAGTGTGTGTTTGTGTGAGAGAGTGTGTGTTTGTGTGAGAGAGTATGTGTTTGTGTGAGAGAGTGTGTGTTTGTGTGTTTGTGTGAGTGTGTGTTTGTGTGAGAGAGTGTGTGTTTGCGCGTGTGCTTGTGTGCATATATAGATGAATTTTGCATGTAATGTGTATTGAACCCTGCATATTGGGCCCTGCATATTGGACCCTGCATATTGGGCCCTGCATATTGGACCCTGCATATTGGGCCCTGCATATTGGACCCTGCATATTGGACCCTGCATATTGAAACACTGCATATTGGGCCCTGCATATTGGGCCCTGCATGTTGGGCCCTGCATATTGGACCCTGCATATTGGGCCCTGCATATTGGACCCTGCATATTGGGCTCTGCATATAGGGCCCTGCATATTGGACCCTGCATATTGGACCCTGCATATAGGGCCCTGCATATTGGACCCTGCATATTGGACACGGCATATTGGACCCTGCATATTGGGCCCTGCATATTGGGCCCTGCATATTGGACCCTGCATATTGGACCCTGCATATTGGACCCTGCGTATTGGACCCTGCGTGTCTGTAATGATTGTGTGTTGGATGCTTGCTTGCTTGTAAACATGCATGTTTGAACTGTCGTGTAACACTCTCTTTCTCTCTAGGCCTTCTGGGGTTGTGGACTCGATGATTCATCATCAGCAGGGCTTGTTACATCATGAACCAATTAACCGTCTCTATTAAAGGTGTGTGCATGTGTGAATCAGCCCAGTGTGTAGCTGAGCGGAGACAGCATCGCAGGGCGAGTCAGTCAACTCAACACGTAGGGCAGAGGTCACCATATGGTCCAAGACAGGCTGTGCAGGCTTTTTGTTCCAGCACTAACACTGATTCTAACCTAACCAGATTCAGCTAATCTGGTTTGATTAGTAGCACTGAAACAGATCTTGTATATTCTGACCATGAGATTGATCTTGTAGATGCTCCCTATGGAGATGATCTCGTAGCCAGTGATGTATTGGTATAAAAAGAACAGGTAGGTAAATACTGATCGCCGTTCGCAGTGAATAAAGTAACGCTCCCTATGCATTTTCCTGCAAAAAACGGTGTTTACATGTGTTTACCTTCACTACACCACTGCTTATTGCCCTACAACCCAAGCTTGTAGGTGCTGTCCATGGTGCTGATCTAACACTCGAACCAGAGCTTGTAGGTGCTGTCCATGGTGCTGATCTTCTAGTACTAGAACCAGAGCATGTACTGCTGGTGGTGTCCATGGACTGATATTCTAGCACTAGAACCAGAACATGTAGGTGCTGACCATGGTGCTGATTTCCACTTCATGGAGCACATAAGCACAACATAGTCCTTAGATCACCCTCCAGGGTGTATTTCCTCCTGCCACACTAAATGAACAGCGCCACTACCCTGTAGTACTTCAGGTGTTGGGATGTGGAAACAGAAAATGTATCCGTAAAAAAGTGTTCCACATCCAAAAACTGTCAGCCATTTTGAAATGGTACTACTCGTAAGCTTTTAATATTTTATACAGTCTGGGTGTGAACAAGGAGGGATAGGTGAGAAAAGAAGAAGTTTGGAAAATATGTGTTAAATATGTATGATCTTTATGTCTCTCTCCAAGGGACCTTTTTGTGTTTTGGGTCGGAAATAGGAATGACTTACTTTCAGGGAGGGAATAGAAGAGAAGGGTGCAACTTTACTGCATTCAAATATACACTTGATTTTCAGAAAGAATTTGAATGCACTCGAGTTGCATCCGGTACCTTTATTTAGTTAAATGTAGTAGGCAGCATATGGAAGGAGTAACACGCAATATCAATTCTATTTTCTGTTTCAGGCTGGAGAAATAGGTTGAGGTTGCACTTTAAATCTGTTTTCCATTCTGACGTGTTCAGTGCATGGTCTCGTATATAATCACTGAGTTGTTTTAGCATTAACAGAAGAGAGGAGTGCAGTGATGAATACTAAATAGGCTTATGAAAACATACTGTAACAGGCTCCAGGCTCATTCCAAATTTACAATCTGGACACAACAAATGTTGTGTACAGCTATGAAGGTAGGGATGCATCAGAGAAAGTCTGCAGCCTCACTGGTTAGATGGTTAGATGTTAACAGTGTTGGTGTGAGGATAGGCAGCCACCACTATTTTATTAACCCTCTTTCTCTCTTTTTTCTTTTCTTTTCTTTTTTTTCATTTTCTCCTCTCCTCTCCTCTCCTCTCCTCTCTTCTTCTCTCTCTGACAGACCAGAGCAGAGTAGAGCAGCACAGAGAGTTCCTGCTGCTCTGCTTGAAGAGCCTAAATGACACCATGTAATTATGCTGCGTATTATGTGTCATCTCAGCCCAACCCTTTGAAAGCATGTCAAGATTCACGGCCACAGTTATAAAACTATTAGCACTCGTTTAAACCCTCTCATCCTCTCACTCCTTCCTCTCTCCTCCGTTCTCTAATCCCTCCGCTGTTCCTCCTCTCTCTTTCTCCCTCTGCACCGCCTCCTTTGGCTTTCTCCATGTTAGTGTGGTTGTTGAGTAGACCGCTGCTAATGGACAATCCATGCTCTCTTTTTTCTCTACATTTTTTCCCCCTTTCTGTCGTATGTACACGTCTTTATCACTCATCTGCACCCTCCTTCTCTCTCCTCTCCTCTCTCTCTCTCTCTCTCTCTCTCTCTCTCTCTCTCTCTCTCTCTCTCTCTCTCTCTCTCCCCTCTCTCTCTCTCCCCTCTCTCTCTCTCTCTCTCTCTCTCTCTCTCTCTCTCTCTCTCCCCTCTCCCCCCCGCTTCCCTCCCTCCTGTGTTTCCTGTGACTGACAGTTGAAGCCCGATTGGCCCGGATCCTAAAGAGCAGTTTGGAAGGTTCATGGCCCAACCCAAACATTAGAGTGCCAAGCATTAACAGACCAGGCAGTGTCTGCCAGCCTAGCTGCTTATGATGCTAACTAATTCAATATCATCTATTAAATTAACTTTGGTTATACTGTACAGTAATATCATTATGTCATTTACAGTATATTATGATAAGAACTGCTTTGATAACCTTTGGTTATCATAGTGTACACATAGTGTAAACATAGTGTATACCATACAAATGTTGTTCTATGACATATGCTGTGAAATAATAATGCTCACAGTTCCAGAACACCAAGGTTACAGTAAATTCCATAGCAACAATGGAATGAGTGGAAGTCTATGAGCTATTCTTACTGAGGTGTCCCAGTATTGTGGGTGGTAGACTGCTAATGTATCCAATATTATCCATTGATCCATGTTACTGTAGATCACAGGAGGTTTGTGGCACCTTCAATTGGGAGGACGGGCTCGTGGTAATGGCTGGAGCTGAATAGGTAGAACGGTATGAAACACATGAAACACATGGTTTCCAGGTGTTTGATGCCATTCCATTTGCTCCGTTCCAGACATTATTATGAGCCATCATCCCCTCATGTCAGGAAGTCTATGTGTAGCTGGTGTATAGGAGTCAGGCGCAGGACAGCAGATATGAGTAAATAAATGTATTTTACTCAACATCTAATAAATGCAATACAAAAACAGAGCCCACAATAACGGACCTTCCTACATAGAAACAATCACTCACAAACAAATGGTGGAACAGAGGGTTAAATAATGAACAGGTAATTGGGGAATTGAAACCAGGTGTGTAAGACCAAGACAAAAAAGTGTATTGGCGATGGCTAGAAGGCCGGTAACGCCGCCCGAACAAGGAGAGGGACCGACTTCGGCGGAGGTCGTGGCACCTCAGCAGCCTCTACTGCTGTAGTTGTGCACTTCGAGGGCAGGACCAGTGATTCTACATTGCCACTTCATGCATTCCCATTCTGCTTAATATTTGACCATGACATGAACATGAGTGAACTTGCTCTCTTAGAATATCTGAAATGCTGAATCCTCTAGGAATGGAAGGCCTGTTTCTGACTCATCTGGTGACATACTTCACCCTGGTAATGGGTAACCACAGACAGCCCAGCAATAACACACCTGATTCAACATATCAGGGGGTTTTCTGGCCACGCAGTGACATCACACAGCCCTCTAGGCCCTGTATTCATCCCTGCAGTAATACACTGTGGACTTCTTGAACCAGAGCAACAGTCAGAACATAAAACGTTCTGAATGTTGCAGATGGAAATACAATGAATAGAGCTAACACGGTTCCCTATTCCACTTGACAGACAATCCTCTCTGTTCTATAATATATATCTATCTGAACGCTCAGTAACATTTACATCCTCCTGAACAGGCCCCCGGTCAAATTCAGCTCAGTTCCCAGGCCACGCCCAGTCACCTGCCATTAGTTTACAGCTGCGACACACCCAGGCATCCCGATGATTCCAGACAGACTACTGTGGTTAATTCTGGAGGTAATGATAGCTCAACGCATGCCAGCGTTTTCCTCATGCTTGTATGATAATTGCTATGTTTTTATTGTAATTCCTGTAGTTAATCATACTACAGCTCGTACTGCTGTCACTATTAGATGGAATAATAACTGTGCAGTGGAGATGGTTTTGGAATATAAATGAATACATACACAGACATACAGACACACACACACACACCTCTCTATTTCATTACAGACTGGAGACTCTAATAATATTTTACTGTATAATTCTGTAGCTGCAGAAGCTGCTTGCTGAGTCAACCAATCAGGCTCATTAAAGACCTGATGGCAGTGTCTATATACTGTATTTTTTATGTCAAATGAGCATTTGCTTTTCTGCCCAATGTTTTATTCATGTTGCTTAAATATGAATGGCATTGAATAAATGTTGGATATGTTTTCAACGTGTGTGTGTGTGTGTGTGTGTGTGTGTGTGTGTGTGTGTGTGTGTGTGTGTGTGTGTGTGTGTGTGTGTGTGTATCGCCCAGTGAGATAAGGAGGAAGACAGCAGTTATTGGACTGGGGAACTGCCACGTTCTGACCTTGGTTCTTTTGTTATGTCTTTGTTTTAGTATGGTCAGGGTGTGAATTGGGGTGGGTTGTCTATGTTCCGTTTTCTAAGTTGGTTTTTGCGTTTGGCCTGGTATGGTTCTCAATCAGAGGCAGGAGTCGTTAGTTGTCTCTGATTGAGAATCATACTTAGGTAGCCTTTTCCCACTTGTGTTTCGTGGGTGTTTATTTTCTGTTATGTGTTTGTCACCTTTCAGAACTGTTTCGTTTCTCCTTTGTTATTTTGTTTAGTGTTCTCGGTTTAATAAATATATGATGAACACTTACCACACTGAGCTTTGGTCCTCACCTCATTCCAACGACGATCGTGACAGGAACCCCATAGATCACTGGACTACAATAATGTCACCAAGGCCAAGGGGTGGACAGAACTCACACACAGAACCAACACATACACACACACACACACACTGGCATCTATCTATGGGGCCAGCCACAGTGTGAAACAGAGACAAGGCCTAGAGCTGACAGTTCAGCCATAGAGACCCATACAGACAGAACCCAGAGGTGTCAGGCACAGTGCTGCACAAAACAAACCCTGAGCTGAGAGCTGAAGCAAACCAATGTACGCAGTGGACCACATGCAGATAGTTTTGCTACCGGCAGATAGCTCAAGCAAATGTAATGCTGTATAGCCCACAAGCTTAGCCCATGTTATGCACATTTACATTATTAGGTCCATTGGGTTGCTAGCTTTCAGCACAGTCAATGTAGTGTTCAATTGGGAGGACTCTTAGCAGATGGTTCAACCAAAGTATCCCCAAGAAAGTAGTTTAGCGTTTAGCTGATGTAATGTATATGCCCATACAGTGGACCACTAGTTCTGCGCGTGCCTGTGGTTTTAGAGCTATTGTAGGTTAGCAATACATTGTTAAGCTATGCTAACACACCCATTTGGCCATGAGCCAGCAGTAATATAATCACTAGGTTACTATTCTCTTTCTCTCCAGGGGACGAACGCTGATCACTCAGGGTAACCTGGGGTTAGTTTTACCTTGACTCTGAGTCATGACTCGTGATCATGTGAATCATGTCGGAAAGCACTTATTCCTATACAGTTTTCTGACTAAAATGTGCCACTTGCAGCTGAGTTAGATTATTTTTGTGATACCGTCCCCAAACTGCCACAAAAGAAGGTTAGGGGTTTACGATAGCAACACCACAATATCAAGGCCTTACTGCAGGCAAAAACAGAGAATTGGGAGCACCGTTTCGGTTTTATTAAATTCCCCCATGCTTTGGTGCTGATAGCCCTGCAGCTCATTTGCTGCTCTGTTTTCCTTTTGAATCCATGAATTTAGTTTGGATTCTGTTTTCACAGGAGACCCTCCAAGCCACAGTTACAATTTGCCAATTATGATGTGGCCCGTTTTCTGTGGACTCCCATGGCTCCAGGTCACAGAGAATTCGACCTCAGATCCTTCCCAGAGTCAGACCAGCTAGTAGTACAACGGGTTATTTGACAAGGAAAAGACATTGGGCCGATGGGGAGAATTTGGCTTATTGCTGCATTTACATTAGTATTAGTGAAGACTATCCACGAAGGCAGTAGCTGCACATGATTTCATGATTTCAGTGAAGTCAATTCCAATCATTGTGTTATTGCAGTTGTAATAATTGCATAATTCAAATAACATGGATACCAGGGGGACTGGAAGGAAAAAATAACATGGATACCAGGGAGACTGGAAGGAAAAAATAACATGGATACCAGGGAGACTGGAAGGAAAAATAACATGGATACCAGGGAGACTGGAAGGAAAAAATAACATGGATACCAGGGGGACTGGAAGGAAAAAATAACATGGATACCAGGGAGACTGGAAGGAAAAAATAACATGGATACCAGGGGGACTGGAAGGAAAAAATAACATGGATACCAGGGAGACTGGAAGGAAAAAATAACATGGATACCAGGGGGACTGGAAGGAAAAATAACATGGATACCAGGGAGACTGGAAGGAAAAATAACATGGATACCAGGGAGACTGGAAGGAAAAAATAACATGGATACCAGGGAGACTGGAAGGAAAAAATAACATGGATACCAGGGAGACTGGAAGGAAAAAATAACATGGATACCAGGGGGACTGGAAGGAAAAAATAACATGGATACCAGGGAGACTGGAAGGAAAAAATAACATGGATACCAGGGAGACTGGAAGGAAAAAATAACATGGATACCAGGGAGACTGGAAGGAAAAAATAACATGGATACCAGGGAGACTGGAAGGAAAAAATAACATGGATACCAGGGAGACTGGAAGAAAAAAATAACATGGATACCAGGGAGACTGGAAGGAAAAAATAACATGGATACCAGGGAGACTGGAAGGAAAAAATAACATGGATACCAGGGAGACTGGAAGGAAAAAATAACATGGATACCAGGTAGACTGGAAGAAAAAATAACATGGATGGAGACTGGAAGAAAAAATAACATGGATACCAGGGAGACTGGAAGGAAAAATAACATGGATACCAGGGAGACTGGAAGGAAAAAATAACATGGATACCAGGGAGACTGGAAGGAAAAAATAACATGGATACCAGGGAGACTGGAAGGAAAAATAACATGGATACCAGGGAGACTGGAAGGAAAAATAACATGGATACCAGGGAGACTGGAAGGAAAAAATAACATGGATACCAGGGAGACTGGAAGGAAAAATAACATGGATACCAGGGAGACTGGAAGGAAAAAATAACATGGATACCAGGGAGACTGGAAGGAAAAATAACATGGATACCAGGGAGACTGGAAGGATGGCTAATCCTCATCACAACATCATCATCACAGGATAGAGAAAAAAGACATGGATACCAGAGAGACTGGAAGGAAAAAATAACATGGATACCAGGGAGACTGGAAGGAAAATAACATGGATGTGAGTGAAGGTGTGTGTGTGTGTGTGTGTGTGTGTGTGTGTGTGTGTGTGTGTGTGTGTGTGTGTGTGTGTGTGTGTGTGTGTGTGTGTGTGTGTGTGTGTGTGCCTGTGACCCAAAATGACTTTGCAGCGCCAGTGAGTCCCAGCCCACTATTAGGGTGACACTGTCATACTGGTCCTGTTATGACATCTGTCTGCAATGTGAACATACTGGCCTCTGGAGGCCTCTGTTCCTGACAAACCTCTCCCCCTACTATAGTATGACTACTTTCTCTCTCTCTCTCTCTCTCTCTCTCTCTCTCTCTCACACACAACACACACACACACACACACACACACACACACACACACACACACACACACACACACACACGTACACACACACACACACACACACACACACACACACACACACACACACACACACACACACACACACACACACACACACACACACACTCTTCAACCTTTCACCCCTCTCTCTCGCTCTTTCTCTCTCTATCCTCCTCTCCCTCCCCACTCTCTTTCACACCCCCCTCTCTCTGACTGACCCTCCCAGAAGGCTTTGCTCCCTCTCGTTTTCCCCCTTTGCCACGCTCTGACAGATTGCCGTGGCAGCGAATAAAGCCATCATTTCGTTGTCATGTCAGTGAATGTTCTGCGTGTCATGATAAGGTATGTTGTGACGCTCATGACAAGAAAGGACACTGTTAAGAATGATATTGTAAAGGTCATCAGCAACCGGCAACAGTTCCGTTGGTCACGTCATGACATTTTTTTGGAAGAAGAGACTTCTTTCCACACTGATAGGCGATGTGTCGACAAAATTACCATTCAGTTTCCATTTATTTAGCACAATAAAGCAACCCATCACCTCCCTCAACCTACTACCCACCAGCCCCCTCTTTAACCAACTGGCCACCAGCCCAATCCTTCAACCTAAAGCCACCAGCCCCCTTCTTCAACCTTCAGCCACCAGCCCCCTCTTTAATCTATAGCCCACCAGCCCCCTAATTCAACCTTCAGCCACCAGCTCCCTCTTTAACCTACAGCCCACCAGCCCCCTCTTTAATCTACAGCCCACCAGCCCCCTCTTTAATCTACAGCCCACCAGCCCCCTAATTCAACCTACAGCCCACCAGCCCCCTCTTTAACCTACAGCCCACCAGCCCCCTCTTTAATCTACAGCCCACCAGCCCCCTCTTTAATCTACAGCCCACCAGCCCCCTAATTCAACCTACAGCCCACCAGCCCCCTCTTTAACCTACAGCCCACCAGCCCCCTCTTTAACCTACAGCCCACCAGCCCCCTCATTTTTTAACCTACAGCCCACCAGCCTACCCACCAGCCCCTCTTTAACCAACCCAGCCCAATAATTCAACCTACAGACCACCAGCCCCCTAATTCAACCTACAGCCCACCAGCCCCCTCTTTAACCTACAGCCCACCAGCCCCCTCTTTAACCTACAGCCCACCAGCCCCCTCTTTAACCTACAGCCCACCAGCCCCCTAATTCAACCTACAGACCACCAGCCCCCTAATTCAACCTACAGCCCACCAGCCCCTCTTTAACCTACAGCCCACCAGCCCCTTTAACCTACAGCCCACCAGCACCTCTTTAACCTACAGCCCACCAGCACCTCTTTAACCTACAGCCCACCAGCCCCCTCTTTAACCTACAGACCACCAGCCCCCTAATTCAACCTACAGCCCACCAGCCCCTCTTTAACCTACAGCCCACCAGCACCTCTTTAACCTACAGCCCACCAGCACCTCTTTAACCTACAGCCCACCAGCACCTCTTTAACCTACAGCCCACCAGCACCTCTTTAACCTACAGCCAACCAGCCCCCTCTTTAACCCAGGAGGACTATACAATCACATCTGTAACCCCTGATCACACCCTACTACATACCTATTAACCCCTACCTGACACACACACACACACACACACACACACACACACACACACACACACACTGAGTATACAAAACATTAAGTACATGACATAAACTGACCAGGTGAATCCAGGTGAACGCTATGATCCCTTATTGATATCACTTGTTAAATCCACTTCAATCAGTGTAGATGAAGTGAAGGAGACAGGTAGCATTTAGAACGTGAATGGGCAAGGCAAAATATTTAAGTGCTTTTGAATGGTAGTATGGTAGTAATCAAATCAAATCTAATCAAATTTATTTATATAGCCCTTCGTACATCAGCTGATATCTCAAAGTGCTGTACAGAAACCCAGCCTAAAACCCCAAACAGCAAGCAATGCAGGTGTAGAAGCACGGTGGTTAGGAAAAACTCCCTAGAAAGGCCAAAACCTAGGAAGAAACCTAGAGAGGAACCAGGCTATGTGGGGTGGCCAGTCCTCTTATGGCTGTGCCGGGTAGAGATTATAACAGAACATGGCCAAGATGTTCAAATGTTCATAAATGACCAGCATGGTCGAATAATAATAAGGCAGAACAGTTGAAACTGGAGCAGCAGCACGGCTAGGTGGACTGGGGACAGCAAGGAGTCATCATGTCAGGTAGAACTGGGGCATGGTCCTAGGGCTCAGGTCAGTTGAAACTGGAGCAGCAGCACGGCCAGGTGTACTGGGGACAGCAAGGAGTCATCATGTCAGGTAGTCCTGGGGCATGGTCCTAGGGCTCAGGTCCTCCGAGAGAGAGAAAGAGAGAGAGAAAGAGAGAATTAGAGAACGCACACTTAGATTCACACAGGACACCGAATTGGACAGGAGAAGTACTCCAGATATAACAAACTGACCCCAGCCCCCCGACACATAAACTACTGCAGCATAAATACTGGAGGCTGAGACAGAAGGGGTCAGGAGACACTGTGGCCCCATCCGAGGACATCCCCGGACAGGGCCAAACAGGAAGGATATAACCCCACCCACTTTGCCAAAGCACAGCCCCCACACCACGAGAGGGATATCTTCAACCACCAACTTACCATCCTGAGACAAAGCTGAGTATAGCCCACAAAGATCTCCGCCATGGCACAACCCAAGGGGGGGCGCCAACCCAGACAGGATGACCACATCAGTGAATCAACCCACTCAGGTGCCAGGCGTACCGGTTTGTGTCAAGAACTGCAACAATGCTTTATTTTTCACTCTCAACAGTTTCCTGTGTTTATCAAGAATGGTCCACCACCCGACGGACATCTAGCCAACTTGACACAACTGTGGGAAACATTGGAGTTAACATGGGCCATCATCCCTGTGAAACATTTTCAAAACCTTGTAGAGTCCATGCCCCAACGAATTGAGGCTGTTCTGAGGGCAGAAGGGGGGGTTGCAACTCAATATTAGGAAGATGTTCCTAATGTTTAGTACACTCAGTGTACATACATCCCACCTTTGATCCTGGCGGTTTACCCGGAGGAGCTATAAATGTTTTAGCGTTGAATAACCTCTCAGAGTGGCTGGCTGAATATTTCATGTATATGTGTCAGTGTTGGAAGGCCAGGAGAAGAGGAGCTGCTGTACCGTCAACTCCTTAATTAACAACCATGCACAAAGAGGGGGAGAAGGAGGGATGAAAAGAGGAGACAGTGAGGGACAGAGGGAGTAGAAGAGAGAAAGAGGGAGAAGTTAGGAGAGAAGGTAGGAGGAATAGGGAGATAGGAGAAGAGATGAATGGGAGGGAGAGAGAGAGTAGAAGAGAGAGAGGTAGAGAGATAAGTTAGGAGAGAGACAGTGAGAGGGTAGGACGAAGAGAGAGAAAGGAGGAAAAGAGATGAATGGGTAATGGGGAAGAGAGAGATAGGAGGAAGAAA